>NW_025048355.1:1010000-1012500 GCF_018831695.1 Puntigrus tetrazona | reverse complement strand
TGTGTGTGTGTGTGTGTGTGTGTGTGTGTGTGTGTGTGTGTGTGTGTGTGTGTGTGTGTGTGTGTGTGTGTGTGTGTGTGTGTGTGTGTGTGTGTGTGTGTGTGTGTGTGTGTGTGTGTGTGTGTGTGTGTGTGTGTGTGTGTGTGTGTGCGTGTGTGTGCTTGTGTGTGTGTGTGTGTGTGCTCCGAACAATCAATACTAGAGTGATTCTGATTCCAAACACACAGCTGATGACGGCTGCAGAATGAAAGGCTCATAAATCAGTGTCAGGTCAGTATTAGTGCTCTTTCCAGCGTGAGCTCTGATCTTTTTCACAGTCTGTAACCGTACAGCTCCTTCATTTGAAGGGTCTCCTGCTGAAACTCCAGAGGAAATGATCCTTCGGTGCTTTTCCTGAGGAAACGATGGAATCTCGAGAGCGCTTCTGAACGTCGAGTTCTTCTTCACTAACAATTAAAACTGATCTCAAAACAGAACTAGACTCAAAGCAGAATCCTATCGGCCAACATGTCTAACCACAAATGCTGGGAAGCTACACTACGCAGCAAAATAAATTAATAAACAATAATAATTCTGGCCAAAATATACGCAAAAGCCTCTAAAAGCGATCTTGGTTGAACCCTTTAAACATGTTCATTAAGTACTTTCACTATAAATCCAGCCTCAACCCATTCAGAAAAACCAGAACTTACATGGATATCTATAAATAGTAACAGATGTACTGTGTATGTTTATTATGTAATATAAATATTTTTTGGCATTTAGAAAAAAATGTGTGTGAATATGTGTGAAAAAATAAAATAATATATATTAGTTTTTCTAAATGCCATATATATATATATATATATATATATATATATATATATATATATATATATATATATATATATATATATATATATATAAAATAGTTAATTTTTTTTTTGCATTTAGAAAAAAATAATATATATATATATATATATATATATATATATTTTTTTTTATTTTTATTATTATTATTTTTTTTTTTTCTAAATGCCAAAAATATACATACTGTATAATATATATACACACACACACACACACAAATATATGGTGCAATAAGGTACAAGAGACTGCCTCAAGTGCCTTATTGCTTTTATAAAACGGTTACCACACAAAACAAAGTATTAAAACGTAAATATATTTAATATTTTTAGGCAAGTTCGTCAAAATTAAAAATTAAAGACGCAACATAAGACCACTCTTACTTCATTAAACGAATAACAGACAAACATAATACACAGAACCGTTTTATGCTGTATTATTGACTATTTATGTTGCTAAGGGTGGTTGCTAAGGGTGTTGCTCATTGATACGTTAAAAACAGCGGTGCTTTAAATTTTAGTTTTCAGGGTTCTTCGATGAATAGAGAGCTCCGCATTTATTTGAAACAGAAATATTTCGCAACATTATAGACGCCTTTTGATCAGTTTGATGCATCCTGGCCGAATAAAATGATTAATTTCTTTAAAAAACTGAATAAATGTTACTCTGAACGGCAGCGAGCGTTAAATCTATCAGGTTCCCGTGCTGCTGAAATCACTAAATCTAACAAGGTTTTTGACGTTCATGACCACGAAACCTTTATTTGAGTCTTAATTCTCAATAAAAAGCAAAATTACACAAATTCCTAAGTTATTGCAGAAACTGTTGGGTTTCAGAGGAATCCAGCCCTAAAAGATTTTATTCCGGCCGTGTCAGACTGAAGGTTTTGTGCCGGTCTGGGCCTCAGGATGTAAAAAAACGCAAATCAGATCCATAAAACCTTCAGGTTTTTTGAGGCAATCAAGTGTGTCTTACACAGCTTGTGTACGGGGCAGTAAAAAGGCGGGACTTTCTCTGTGAGCGACAGAACAAAAGCTGCTGGGCGCTGAATGGACGCGCAGCTGCCTCTCGGTCCGACGGCTCCCCTGCTGCATTGTGGGTAGAGACGAGGTGACATAAAAATGCCATCTGTGAGGGAATAACTCACAGACTCGGATAAAATGAAACGGACACATCGCGGACACGGACAAAGACCAGGCCGGCAGCAGGCGCTCATTTAAAGGAGGATGGATTCAAACACTCCTCCACCAATGAGACGATCGCAAGAGCATCGCCATGGCAACCACCGGCCCTCCCGTCCCGCACGGCATCGTGGGATGTTTGTCATTCAGACCATGCCCTTATATCACGAGATAATGATGATCACATTCTGGTTTGAGCCAACCCGCATAAAACCAGCCTGACTAGACCGGTCCAGCTAAGACCAGGAAACCAGCGGCCGCCCGGTTTGAATTCAAATGTATGTGATGCAAAGAAAAGCCACGAACCTGAATTTATTTAATTTCCAGAGAATTACGTTTTACTGCTTGTATAAAAAATTTGGGTGTAAAAAAATGAAATAAATCTGACAATTATAATGAGTACTGTGGACTTGTTGTTGAAATTAGTTTTAGAAAACCCTTAAAATTATCATGCTCACATAAGCTGATCATGC
>NW_025048355.1:987500-995000 GCF_018831695.1 Puntigrus tetrazona | reverse complement strand
AAGGCTCACTGGGGCTGCTCTGGAGGATGACATGATTCATAAAGTAAATACATTTTCAGGGCTTTCGGGGCTGGTCTGAGGTTTGGGCTATTCTGTAGTCATTAGTTATGTAAATGTGTGTGTGTGGGTGTGTGTGTGTGTGTGTATGTGTGTGTGTCTGTGTTTGTGTGTGTGTGTGTGTGTGCGTGTGTGTGTGTGTGTGTGTGTATGTGTGTGCGTGTGTGTGTGTCTTCATCAGCAGGAGACCTCCTAAAGCTCTCGTTCATTCAGGATCCTCACAGATGGATCCAAACCCTGACATACAGGACGGTCCCGTTATTATAGTAATTCAAGTTCAGCTCAATTAAAAACGAGACACTAGCTGAACTAAAATGTTTAATTTACTTTATTTCAACTCAAGTAATGAAAATGTTTTTGAGTAGTTTTTAGTTCACTACAATAACCCTACTGTAAAAAATGCAAAGCACCCTTAGTGCTGTATCCCATAATGCAACACACACACACACACACACACACACACACTCACACACTCAGAGCAGTGCTGGGTGTTCACGAGCACAGAGAGAGCGCCAGACAAAGAGGCTGCTGGGAAGGGAGGGGTGCAGCTCTTTCCTTTACAAACCCTTCACATCCGGCCCACTGATCCTGACAAAAGCCTTTACAAACGCCTCTGACTCCCTCAGCAGGACACACTAAGACACACTCCACGCTCCAGCGCACACACACACACACACACACACACACACACACACACACACACACACACACACACACACACACACACACACACACACACACACACACGCACACACACACACACACGCACACACACGCACACACGCACACACACACACACACACACAGGACGGGACCGAGGAGGGGTCAGGACTACAGGAGGCCGATTGTATCCTTTCAGCTTTCACATCCCAAGAGTCAGCTTCAGAAGACAATATAACATCAAGAAACTGTACAAAACCAGAGAGGAATCAACTAGAAAGAAAGAAAGCTTCATTTAACAAGAAAATTACAATTTACTAAAAATGAAAACAATTATTACATGAATGCATCATGTATATATAATTATGTATTTATATTATAACATAGTTATAAATATCTAAAATAAATACAATTATAATATTTGTACAATATGTATTTTATATACATGTATCATTTATATAAATGGTTAAATGCATAATTCATATTAAACATATTAAATCGACAAAGCAAACAATACATAAATATTTGTATAAATATCAAATTTTAATATATTGAATTCAATTATAATTTTTCTCAAATCTAATCTAAAAATGAATAACTAAATCAATCAATAAATAAATACGACTGCAATGCATTTTATATTAATATATAATTAATATATAATCATTTTAAGTGCGTTTCATATATTAATACAGTACATAACACAAAGTAATAAATACTTATATTAACATAATTTATATAAAATATAAATAAATTAAATCATAATATATTATTTACTAAGATTTTGCTTAAAATATAACCAAAACTGAATAAAAAAATTATTTAAATGGTAGTTATTATATATTTTATTGTAAAATAGAAAGAAAGAAAGAAAATAGAAAAAAATATTTAAAATAAATAAACATAGTGTGCATTAAGCAGTAAATATGCATTGGAAACACAGATGCTAGAGAGCACATCTGTGCAGCAATTAAACACAGCAGTGTTGATGAACGGGTAACAGTTGCATTTTTAACACAACACATGCTGAAGAATCAGGTGCTTCTCATTAATGTCGCAGCAGCACAAACTACTCCTCCGCTTCCGACCGCGTCGCTCACATGATCCCTACACTTCACCTCTAATTCTACACAATAGAATCGTGAAGTTCTCTACTGCACCGATCCTTTCTGGACAACTTATTGATGGATTATGATTAATGGCTTGTACTGCAGCCTCCATCAGGCTCTGTCACACGAATGAAAGCAGATCTCATGCTAATAAATAGTGTGTGAAAGGCAGCAGACATACAGTGAAATGAGCATTTCCATATCATCCCTTAATAGTAGCTCGCAAGTGCTGCGCGCCGGATGATATTCTGAACGCAGCAAAATATGACGTGCGTGTGAATCTGCCGTTTCCATGGCAGCGGAGGCGGAGGCCCCAGACGGCCGGGGCTGTCCCGCCCGGCGCCCGCAGGACCCCGAGGAACGCTCTGATGAATATTAATGTGGCCCGGCGTTAATGACTCATCAGTTCATTTCCTCTCGTTACCACGTCAAACCAACCTCAGCGAGACCCCGAACTAATGAAGAAAAACCTCAAGACCCCAACAAACACACACACACACACACACACACACACACACACACACACACAGCGAACAAAAACACAATCAGAAGCAGGGTGTTTATAATAACAAACAAGTACTAGGATATTAACAGGTTTTTGGGACTATTTTACTATGAAATATGCTTACACACACACACACACACACACACACACACACACACACACATATATATGCCGTCAAACCATTGCGATTAATCGGATCCAAAATAAAAGCTTTAGTATACATACTATATATGTGTGTAGTGTTTTTTTTATTATCTATATATATTTCCACACATATTCAGTATATATTTTGAAAATATTAACTATATGCATTATTTATATTATTATTATATTGTATATTTAATATATAAACAATTTTTTCTTAAATGTACACACATACATTATATATATATATATATATATATATATATATATATATATATATATATATATATATATATATATATATATTAAATGTGGATTGCATTAACAAAAAGTAATAAAATATCAACATTAATTAGGAATAAATGCTGCAGACGAATATTAACTAATAGCAGTTAACCAATATTACAGTTTTCTTAATCTGTGTTTTTGTTATTTTAAATCATAAATATCTACTATTTCTAAATATCTGATTTCTATTCATTCTGATTTATATATGTATTTATATATACATATATATATGTAGACTTTTATAGTTTCATTAGCCACTATTTGTCATTATTTTGGACCCGTGTGACACACTGAAGCGCGGGGAGCTCGACAGAGCGGCGGTGAGGGTCCGCATCGGAGCCAAACACACACAGAGAAAGAGTTTAGGATGAAGTCACTCACCTGTGTAAAATGAAATTCTGGAAATGTCTGTGGAGAGAGAGAGAGAGAGAGAGAAGGGAGGTCAGCACATGCTTTTATATGTCATCTGTGATGCGGGGTCCACGGCGCCCTCTGTCTACACAATCACACACACTCATCAAACACAAGCAGCAGGCGCCTAAGAGCTCGACTGGCCGGCGGAAAGAAAAACACACAGAGCGAGCTATGAAATTAATGTCACGCAGAGAGGATCATTTTTAAATTGAGATTTGTACATCATCCGGAAGCTGAATTAATAAGCTTTCATTATAACATGGTTTGTTAGGATCGGACAATATAACCTGGAATCTGCCAAAATATAAAAATATAAATGCCTGTAAAGTTGTCCATATGAAGCTCTTTGCCATGCATATTAGGGTTTTCATATATTTTTTTACGGTAGGAAATGTACAAAAAATATTTTTACATAAGATAAAAATCGATAATTCAATTGCTGTGCCATTTAACACAGGTTTTGTGTCTTAAGAATAGTATTCTTTCTAATGTGCATTTTGTGTAAAGCAGTACAGAAAACATGTCTGTATTTTAATTCTTATACTTGTGTATACCAATTTATATGCATTTTACATAATTATGTGAGTGAGAGTGTTTAAAATTATTCAAATAACATATATGTTACAGAATAACAAAAGAACAAAAAGAATAATAGAAATTACTGATAATTAAAAATCTATAATACTTTTATGCTAAAACAGGCAATATTTGAAAGTATTTATATGTATTTTACATAATTGTATGTGCACAGATATAATAATATTTATATATATTTATATGTGTGTGTAATAGAATAATATTATAGAATTATTTTCCATTTTAAATTATTTATTTTCTATATTTTTATTCCATTACATTATTAGATATATTTGAATTATTAAATTATTAAAAAAATTTTAACTTATATTTATAGAATACCTATATACACACACATATACATATATATATACACATATACACATATATACATACATATATATATATATATATATACATACATATACATACATATACATATATATATATATATATATATATATATATATATATATATATATATATATATATATATATACACATATATATATATATATATATATATATATATATATATATATATATATATATATATATATATATATATATATATATATATATATATACATATATACATACATATATACATATATACATACATATATACATATATACATACATATATACATATATACATATATATATACATATATTTTTTTTTAAAGGTCAAAATCAGAAGTACTGCTCAACGCTTGCTCTTTCATTGCTCAGTGAGATGAATGGAGCTCTAAACTAAGTTTCAATTAAGTATCAATTTACAAGACAGCAAAAATCTCCAAGTGCTCTTTGGAGAAACAGGCATAAACATAAAGAGATCTCTTTCTTCCTTGCAGCCAGTAAAACCCCGATGACACTCGAGAGAAGCGGCGGATCAGTCTGATGAATGAAGAAGGGACAGAAGGGATATCTGAAAGCAGACGCGAGCAGGAAGGAAACCACTCATTTACTGGAGCTCAGTTACAAGGAAAAGCTTTATCAACTGTCAGACGCAAGCACAGATCAATACACAGATGATTCACCGCCTCCTGATAGAGTGTGTGTGTGTGTGTGTGCGCGTGTGTGTGTGTGTGTGTGCGCGCGCTGTGGGCTGTGTAAAGATATTGCAACCAGATGACAAGTTTCTCGTAAACACTGAGTAATCAACTCAACATGGTTTCCCTAATTCTGATCTTGCATGGGTTCTGCTTTAGAGCTGGCGCTGATTCATACGCTTATTCATACCAAACAGATCAAAACATCCCGGATCGGCGTGAAAAATGAGCAGTACGTGCTTTTTACTAGCCTTTGCAATTTAATTCAGATCAACTATTTAAAAAGAAAAGATTAAAAATGGAGAAAAATCGAGTTTTAAGGATAAATAATATGCGTAGTAATTTTAGAAAAAGCAAAAATGTGATATTTTAATTTGGTGAGAAAAAAAGTAACAACAGTGATATTTCAGCATATGACTGCATTGCAATTTATATGTAAATAAATGAGGACATTTTAGCTTTGCGCAAAAAATACAAAGCACAATAAATGCAGAAAACGTTTTTATTCATCCATGAAACAGCATTTTTATTTCAATTTAAAATGTGCGTAGAATTGTATTCAATGCCACAGAAATGGTATGCATTTGGGGCTCAGTGCTATTTTTCTACATTTATTTCCCCCAAAACCGTATTAACAAAAATCGGACGGGTTTCCGGAGCGCTACACGAGACCAGGCTGTTTGTTTGTCTATTCCAGCTGTTTACATCTGTCGGAGACGCACACTAAAAACACACACACACACACACACACACACACACACACACTAAACTAACACATGTGCTCTGACTCGTGTGACTGGACAGACCAGAGACGGAGATCGGAGTGAATACACACACAACTACACACACACACATCAGATTTGATTTGGGATGGACAACGTTGGTTATTTAGGACACATTCAGTAGCACTTTGTTGTCAGTATATATATATTGTTTACTGTACTGCTATTTTGATGACTAAAAATTAAAAGGGATCAAATATTATCCTTCCTAATGTACATTTCGTGAAAAGCTGTATAAATATTTGTAACTAGGTATACATTTAAATTTTTACACTTGTATATCCTAATTGTTTCATTTATATGCATTTTACATAATTATGTGCGTGTGTGTAAAATAATAAAAATAATATATATGTTAAAGAAAAACAATATTACAGAATGATGTAAAAAATGCACTTTACTTTTTTCCATAATATTATATAGAAATAATAATATTTTTCATTATGTATTTTACATAATTGTATGTTTAGTAAAATATATTTTTACATGTTTTATAATATTATTATTCTATGTTTATTTTTATTTTACTTAAATTTATTTTCCACATTTATATATATATATATATATATATATATATATATATATATATATATATATATATATATATATATTAAATATCTAACAATAAAACAGTAAATAATAAAATATATTTTTTACGTGTATTTATATTTACATACATATTACAAAAATAATTTGGATGATTCCATTATGCGCATAAATATTTAAATTTGTACGTGTTTTGCATATTTATCTTCTAATACTTAAAAATATGAAATATATTGTATAACATAAAAAAATATTTGAATTATACATTTAGATTACACCAAACCCATTAAGCTGTAGATAACTTTGTTTAGGTTAGCTAATAAAATCATGAATTTCTACAATGAGCCAACGAATCCTGCATCTGCCGTCATTTACCCTCATTTCTCAGTTCGGATAAAAGCGCCTGTTAAATGACTCGCTGTAACCTACTCTGAGATGTTTCACGTCGTCGGCTCGACGCGGTTCGTAAAGAGTGCGAATGAGGCGAACAGATGGAGGGAAACGAGAGACCGCGAGACTGGCATCAGCTGTGCGTTAGTCCAGAATGAGATCCGGGTCACGGCACCAGATTCACAGATGGGCTCCTCTAGCGTCTGGCAGCAATAACTCCGCCGTTACAGGCTCTCTTTGATGTGGACAAACTATAACAACCCAGAACAGACCGCCGCGCTCCTTTATGAGCTCTGACATCGGATCCTAATGGGTGACAGAGCCGGCCACGGATACGCCAGACCTCGTGACCCTCACATGTGGACTTTTCTCTCAATTGCACACGCGCTCCAAATAATCAATGCTGTTAGCGGCTAATCGAATCTACATGTGAATGGCGTGGTGTGGCCGCTCTATTGGCGGTGCGTCCGGAGATTAAAGGATCAGTGTGATTTTAACACACTTCTGTCACACTTCATATACGCCGGCGGACATCTTTAATGGATCGTTCACACTTCTCCGCGTCAAACCCTTTTTTACGCACCGGTCGTGATGCTGTCGTACGCTCCATATGTCGACGCTGACGATCGGGACGCAATGCAAAGGTCACCCATAGAGAAGACGAGCGAGACGTCTCCGACTCAAACACCTGCTAATCAAGCTGCTAGTCTTTGGGCTCGACTGGTTACGAGAGGATGGGGAGAAACTCAAAGATACGGGTCAGATCTTCATTCATACT
The DNA here is from genome assembly GCF_018831695.1 of Puntigrus tetrazona. Classification (NCBI taxonomy): domain Eukaryota; kingdom Metazoa; phylum Chordata; class Actinopteri; order Cypriniformes; family Cyprinidae; genus Puntigrus; species Puntigrus tetrazona. The sequence goes on along the minus strand of NW_025048355.1, from coordinate 987,699 downwards.
GCGCGCTGATTAAAGGGGTAGTTCATGCTAAAACGAAAACCCTGACATCGTTTACTCACCCTTTCAATTTTTGCAAACCTGTACGAGTAGCTTTTTTCTGTTAAACACAAAAGTGGGTCGTTTCTGGTTCCCATTGACTTCCATTGGTTTTTTTTCCATATTATGGAAGTTATATGCATATCGCGGTTCAGGAAACGCT
>NW_025048355.1:965000-967500 GCF_018831695.1 Puntigrus tetrazona | reverse complement strand
CACAGTCCGTACATTACCAACAGAAATGTTTTGCAATTCTTCTTATTCGCTGAATCTACATTCTCATGCAACACTTTGCGGTAACTTTGGTTGATCGGAAAGAGCTGAGAGTTCCTGTAGAGTAACGCAAACTGTCGGCAAACCTGCCGCGCGCTCGACAAACAGAAACGGACACAAAGGGACCGCGCTGAACCGGCGCGGCGTAAACTTTCGAAACCGAGCTCAGCGCAAACCTCACAAGTCCACGTTACCCGACGAGCCCGACGCGCGCGCGACCCCGCACGAATCCGTCAGATCGACAGCAGCGTTCCTCGTGAACGCATGGCACGGTCGACCCCGCGCAGGAACGCTCGTTTTTACGCTTTACCGGGACGCTTCGTTTCTTCCCAGCGGACGCGTGAAAGCGTGGATGCGCGCGCTACTCACTCGTTTATTGTGCGATCTTCCGCGGCGATGTTCCGGAACGCGCTTTTCCCGTCTTCTCCGGTCGATTCTCTCTCATTCCAGCTTTTCGTTCCCTCTCATTCCAACATGGCTGACGGGCAGAACCCAGCCCACTCCAGCTCCATCCAGCTCCACACACACACACACACACACGCGCGCACACACACTCCTCCCAGTCCCGAGTGAATGAACGCCGCTGGAGTCGCGCACCAGACTTTGGCCACTGGCGCCGGGGAAGTCCGATTCATTTAGCGAGTCGATTCGCTCGAGCGGTCAAATGAACTCTCGCCGATTCTGTTGTGCCTTAAAAAGTTAGCTCACGCAAAAATATGATAATTCTGTCATTAATTACTCACGAGGATACTTTCTGTGCGCAAAGAAAACACTTCATTTATATTTATATGGTTTATATTCTTTTTTTTTTATATTCTTTATATTCTTTCCACGTAGATGTCACTTACATGTATTTCGAAATGCAGCTCGTCTTATTAATGAAACTAGTTAGCAGTAAACCGGTTAACTATATAAAGTCTCTTTAGGGTATAGTTTTTGATATAAATTCAATGACTCCGGAGCGCGGATCTGGAATCGTTTGAATTACAGCGAACCGAATCTGATTCAAATTGGGATTTTTTCCCCCCTTTTTTTAATTGTTACAATCTACAGTGGCCCATAAAACATCGCACTAGACGGTACAGTTGTAAAAACAGAACAAATAAAAAAAAAATGAAGAACGCACACAATTCGCTTACAGCTGGCCGACTGACGAACCTTTTGCTAAACGGTTCGCTCGAATCACTCCGAAGAATCAGGATTCGTTCGCTGGACACAGCGGAGCAGCGTGGCTGGGAATGACTCCCGTGAGCTGAACAGTGGACACTAGTGTCTGTGGTCTCTGTAGGGCCTCAGTGGGAGCACATTGCTCAAGAAGTGACTGTTTTCTGCGTCTGAATAGAGCAGCTGTTCCATTCCGTTCATTTTGAGAACATGAACTTCAACCGAGTCACTTTGGGAAAGTCAGTCACGCCAAATCGATTAATAATGTTTGGCGTGGCACCTGATGACTATTGGGTTGCGCCTTGGGATTTCGAAAGCACCTAATTCAGCTATTCATTTCACTTTCACGCCCCGGGGTGTCTCATCCTTGCACTGACTCAATTCTTGCGCCGCTCTTGTTTAGCCTGTATATGCTCCCACTAAGTCAAATAATGAGAAAGAATCAAATTGCCTATCACAGCTATGCTGACGACACGCAGATTTACCTAGCCTTATCACCAAGTGACTACAGCCCCATTGACTCACTCTGCCAATGCATTGATGAAATCAACAGTTGGATGTGCAAAAATTTTCTTCAGTTAAACAAGGAGAAAACTGAGGTCATTGCATTTGGAAATAAAGATGAAGTTCACAAGGTGAATGCATATCTTGACTCAAGGGGTCAAACAACCAAAAGGCAAGTCAAGAATCTTGGTGTGATTCTAGAGACCGACCTGAGTTTCAGCTGTCATGTCAAAGCAGTGACTAAATCAGCGTACTATCACCTAAAAAATATTGCAAGAATCAGATGCTTTGTGCCCAGGCAAGACCTGGAGAAACTAGTCCATGCCTTCATCACCAGCAGGGTGGACTATTGTAATGGTCTCCTCACTGGCCTTCCCAAAAGACCATCAGACAGCTGCAGCTCATCCAGAACGCTGCTGCCAGGATCCTGACTCGAACCAGAAAATCAGAGCACATCACACCAGTCCTCAGGTCCTTACACTGGCTTCCAGTGACATTTAGAATTGATTTTAAAGCACTTTTACTCGTTTATAAATCACTCAATGGACTAGGACCTAAATACATTGCAGATATGATCACTATTTATACACCTAACAGGCCACTCAGATCACTAGGATCAAGTCAGTTAGAAATACCAAAGGTTCACACCAAACAAGGAGAATCTGCTTTTAGTTATTATGCTGCTCGCATCTGGAACCAGCTTCCTGAAGAGATCAGATGTGCTGAAACATTAGTCACTTTTAAATCCAGACTCAAAACTCATCTGTTTAGTTGT
>NW_025048355.1:952500-955000 GCF_018831695.1 Puntigrus tetrazona | reverse complement strand
TCACCAGACGGGACTTTCCCACTTGAACAGAGTTGTGCTGCATGGACCAGCTGGCCGCGTCGAACACCAGCACCTTCCCGTCGCTCAAAGCACACCACAGCTTCGGGTTTCCTCCACCGTCCAGCTCCGAAACACCCAGCTGACCTATAAAACACACACACACACACACACACACACACACACACACACACACACACACACACACACACACAGATTACCAGACGAGTCTCTGGCTTTCATAACAGTCCGGTTTCCTTCTTGATGGTGGTAAATCGTCCACAGACTCCTCACCACAAGACTTACACAATCTGAGGAAGGATGTGTTTCAGTATACACTGAGTGAAACCTACATCTGTTATTAACTGTTAACCACAAACAAACGATTATTCAGTACATTCACAATGAACATGCAAACATGAAAAAAAGAATATATTTTGCATTTAAAATCCATTCATCTATTTAGATAAATAATTAAAAAATGTTTTTTAGTAATTTTTTAGTAATTAAAAAATTTACGCATATTTATATATTTAAAAATACATTGATGTATATTTCATGATGCGTTATATTAATGTAGATATATTGATTTTTATTCTACAAACGCACACACATAAATATATGCTTTGTATAAATAAAAATGCTGATAAAAAGCAAATTCTAGGATCAATTCTTTTTTGAAATTGTGGCATTATTCTCATAACGCAATGATTTTTTTTTTCCATTTAAGCGTGTATGAATTCCAGGCAGTTCAACACTTATTGTGATCGTGTGGTGGATTATGACCTGTAGGTGTTTATGCCCGGTTTTATAAGACACTTTACAGTTTGTCACTCCTTAAGCGTGTGACTTTTGCCATTACGTTCAGCTTCAACCAATGAGAGCAAGAGGTTTTTTTTTAACGTTGCGCAATAGAAATACCAAAGTATCTCGATTCTTATCAGAGTCACATGACCGGTCCTCACTGATCTATGGCTTATATAAGATAAATCTAACCGATCAAAAACGCAATAACGCAGTTTATGTTATTATAGATTATAGTCCCGTCATGTATGAAATGTGATCGGTTTTGTGCATTCTTAAAAATAAATATTTAATATATAATAACCATACAAATAAAAGCAACTGCAACTTTAATAAATATATAAACAATAAAAATAAATATTATATACTAATATATATATATATATATATATATATATATATATATATATATATATATATATATATATATATATATATATATATATATATATATATATACACACACACATATACACATATATACACATATATACACATATACATACATATATACACATATATATATACACACACACATATATATATATATATATATGTGTGTGTGTGTGTGTGTGTGTGTGTATATATATATATATATATACACACACATTTAAGAACACATTTAAGAGAAAACTTATGTTTATATATATATATTAAATGTACTTATATAAAATACAAAATATAAGAATATGCATGTATAAACGGAATATATACATGCATGTGTATTGTATTTATATATACATAAAAAAATGGTTTTAAATTATATAAAAATTATTATGGACATAATTAATTGTTTGACAGCACTTATATATATATATATATATATATATATTTATCTTCAAATGTATTTAAAAATATTAATTTCTCAAATTTGACTAGTAAAAGATACCAAATGTTTACGTGACAGCTGTTTTTGATTGCTTGCGGTTCTGAATGCATTCTGAAATCCCTCAGATAACCCCATAACCTGCCCTGGAGTCATGTTTGTGCAGCTTCGTCACGCCTTTAACTAACACAGCAAAGAAAGAAGTGCTTCAGATCCCCGAACAAAGGTTTGCGCTTCGCCAGGTTCACGGAGGAAATGGCAAGCACGCTGATCGCGAGTCTCCGTCCCGGACGAGTCCAGGAAGGGGAGATATGAGCTAATCCAACACCGCAAGGAAGTCAGCGAGCATGGAGCACTCTGCCCTGGGCGGTTTCTGCAAAACTGACGCGTAAACCTGTTCTTCTCCATGCTTGCAGAACAGCACGGAAACAAACGCACGAGCGGACGGCGGGAGTAACGCGAGACGCGTTCGTGGGAAACCCAAGTCAAACTGGTCGGTCTGGGCGAGAGAAACGTGAAAGAGAAAGCCACTCTGATACGAAACAAACATGCGTTCGTCTTTATCGGACAAATAAATACAGAGCGTGTCGTTCTTTGTTTCCGCTGAACACAAAAGCAGACTTACCGGGTGTGTAGAGCAGGACGTCCACGGCCAGAGGAGACGTCTGGTCCAGAGACGGGTTGATCTTGTGTTTCAGGGTCTCAGATGTTGTTTTAGGGACCATCATGGGCACTGTGAGAAACACAGAGATAGATACAGTCACTACTGAGTAAGCATAACAAGGTGAATATTACAACAAAAAAAATACAACTAGGTCTTTTGTCCTCTAGTCCCCTCTCAGGTGAGCTGCAAAATGTAAATAAAATAACATA
>NW_025048355.1:940000-947500 GCF_018831695.1 Puntigrus tetrazona | reverse complement strand
CTCAAGGTAAAACACAGACTGCGAAGGGGAATCCACACCTGACAAACCAAAGCCATTTTTACCAGAATCACTAGAGATGCATGATCATGAGAAGCCAATATTAATATCAGCACATTCCAGAGGTTTTTATCTGCTTGACTGGGCCTACATAGGAAGCGGGTATTACCACAGACAACATAATATATTCCAGCTGTATACTGTATACAAAGTAATAAATAAATTACAATTATAGCCATGAACTGCTGCATCAGCCAAATTTATTTAACAGTACTCTCCATCTACCCATCTATCCATCATCTACCTGTCTATCTACCCATTCATCCATCCATCATCTACATGTCTATCTTCCCATCTATCATCCATCACTTACCTCTCTATCTACCCATCCCTCCATCCATCTATCCATCCATCACCTACCTCTCTATCTGCCTCTCTATTTAAACATCCATCCATCCATCATCTGCATGTCTATCTTCCCATCTATCCATCCATCACCTACCTCTCTATCTACCTGTCTATATACCCATCCATCCATCCATCTCCTTGTCTATCTACCCACCAATCCATCCATCTATCCATGCATCTGCCTCTCTATCTACCCATCCATCCATCCCCCTATCCATCATCTGCCTCTCTATCTACCCATCCATCTATCATCCATCCATCCATCTCCTTGTCTATTTACCCACCCATCCATCCATCTATCCATGCATCTCCTGTCTATCTACCCATCCATCCATCCATCCATGCATCTCCTGTCTATCTACCCATCTATCCATCCATCCATCATCTCTCTGTCTATCTACCCATCCATCCATCCATCCATTTCCTGTCTATCTACCCATCCATCCATCCATCCATTTCCCTGTCTATCTACCCACCCATCCATCCATCCATCCATTTCCTGTCTATCTACCCACCCATCCATCCATCCATCCATTTCCTGTCTATCTACCCATCCATCCATCTACCCACCCACCCATCATCTGCCTCTCTATCTATCCACCCAACTCCCTCTATCATCTACCTGTCTATCTAACCATCCATCGTATATCTGTCTATCTGTCTACTTTTGATGTCATTTCTAGCAGAGTCATCACTAAAGCTCTCTCTTCTTTGTTCTAGATCATTATGCACTCAAGCACTTTCTGATAGGCCAGCGAGGCATCAAGTCAGTTGCCAAAGCTTTCAGACGCAGCCTTGAATTGCAAGAACAGGAAAGTTTGTCAGATCTCGGTAAACCTCACGTAGCCCATTAGTTCGCTCATCACTCTGGCCCATCATCACTCTGACCCAAACAAACAACAGCTCTATTCTGATTGGCTGTGTTTTGTACCCACCCACAGTGAGCGCCTCAAACAGCCGTTGAATAGTGCCCTGATCCTTCACGATGCCCGACTCCTGAACGCGCCGCACAAAGTCCTCCGCATGCAAGTGTTTCTTGGGCAGTTCGAACCTCTTCACCGTCCCACCATCCATCGGTCGAGCCCGCTCCCGTTCGTTCTCTCTTTTCACCCGGCTGATCAGACGCTTCAAATCGGGGCGTCTCTCAGCCGTCCTCCTCTCCTCCGCCAGCAGAGAATCGACCAGCGCGTTTAGCAGCTCGATAGGAAAGATGTCCATATCCGTCTTATACAAGCTCTGAAAGTCTCCGAGGGCATCCACGCGCTTCCCGGCAACAGAGTTCACCAGCCCTCGTAAGTAATAATAACGGGCCAGGAGGGCGGAGTCATCTGGAGTTGTCGTGGTGATGGCTTTGCTCAACTCTTTGATGAGGTCATTGTAGTAACTCTGAACGTATTGGTAGGCGAGCGGAGGAGGGAACTCTGGGAGTTTAAAGGTTTTGATTGGCCTGCAGGGACTCCAGGAAACTGTTAACATGAAACAGGAGATAAAAAAGCACTATTTGTTTAAGGTGAGACACTGCAGGTGAACAGGGTAAAAAAAAAAGCCCTCACCTTATTTACCAAGCTGACTGGTTACATTGATAATTGCAAAAAAAAAAAATCCCAATTTTGCAAATATTTTCCCAATTATAGGGGAATAAAATGTTGTATATAATCAAGCAAATTATACATGAACAAACCCCTCAGTAAAAACCTTCAGGATATGGACAGGAATATAAATGGTGCGTGTATGTGCTACTGAGGAAAGAACCTGAAAAAATGGCTTTTCTAAATCCAAATCTATTGACACAAATACATAAAGTGCTATAAAAGAAACCCTTAAAAGTGTCTTCTGGATGTTTTTGCTCCACTAGTCACAAAAACACTATGAAAATCCGAAAAGCCTGCCATGTCTACCCTTACATTTATTTATGCATATTTCATATTACATTGTGATATTATAAGTGACTATAAATTATAAATTATAAGTGACTAACAACAGCACATAAAAACATGGCTATTTATCTTAAAAGAGAGAAAGAAAAAAATATGTATTATTCCACGGTCTGTCAGAATACTTTATTCTAATTGGCTGGCAGGTATGCATTAAAACGGTTTAATGCACAGGCGGTCTGAAGTCAAGTTTCCTCACCGTTCGGGAAAGACACGGTCCTCATGGACGTCTGACGGACCGGGACGGTGAGCAGGCGGGGGTCGGCCAGGTTCGGCATACTCACCCCCAGCCTGCTGTTCAGGCCGTTCTCTGCTCTCACATACTTACGGATCTCCTCCATCGTGGGTTTGCGAGGAGACTCCGTCATGGCTCTCCTGGGCGACAGAGACAGAGACGCGTTTTATACCTCATTCATGTCAGAAAATATGCCCTATAAGGTTGAAAATGATCAATGATGTACACTTTTTTTTTCCCCACTTTCTTTGTCTCCCATTCTCTCTGTCTTTTTCAATCGGGCAATATTTTACATAAATGCTGGGTACAATTATCTGTTTATGTTTCACCACCCTTCATCTATTTTGTAACCAGTTAAAGTGTAACCATAAAAAAACATTATTGAAACATTTAAATCGTGCTGATAATCCTATCCCAAACCCAATGTCTTGTCCAGCTGATAATCATTTGAATGTGTTCCTCAATGAGTAGAAATGAATGGGAACATGTTTACAGTGAATATACTTACGGTGCAGGACAGTGAAAACTATGCTTTACTTTTTCAAAATCGCTTTCAAAACCTGTTACATACATGTCATTTCCAGCTAAAAAATAAATAAAAACGGTCACACTTTGGTTTTTGTGGTTCTCGTCTCTGCACTGGCATGCAGGTTTGCCGTGGTGTTAAATATAGGGTTTAACTTCCCCTTCCTTCAATAGAAAGCATCACACAGATTTATGCCTCATTCTCATTGCTGGACAGAAAGGGAAAGAGGAGGCGATGATGCTCTTTGTTTCCTGTGACGACTAACAACGTTTCCTGTATTTGTTTGACACCTATTTCTGCTCACCTAAAGAAACCCCCAATAAACAGATCCCATGTATTCACACCAATCTGAATGAATACAATAAAAAAGGGGGATTTGCACCACAGGAAACCTTTAATAGAAATGTCTATAGTTCCTAGGACTATGGAACATTTTTTATTTCTAGGAACTCTATTTGCCAGAACTAAATTAGCTCGCACTTCAGAGCAGGGTCTAAAACAGGTTCAGTAGTAACTACTAGTCACGTAAGTGTGTGCTGATTGGGGGTCACTCCATCCCAAAATGAACATTTTGTCATTAGTCACTTACCCTCATGTTGTTTCAAACCCGTGAAAGCTTTGTTCGACTTCGGGAATACAATGTAAGATATATTTAATGAAAACGCTCCCATTGATTGCCAAACCATTGCCACTGTCAAGTACGAAAGACGTCGACTGAATGCTTTCAAAATTTCAATTTTGGGTTGGAGCAACCCTTTAAGAACGCTAGGTAGCCGTTTGGCCAATCCGAATACGTTTACGCCACTAGCAGTGTCTATAAAACTGTTTTAGACCTTGCTCTGATGCACAAGCTGTCATCATAGAAGATTCAGTCAGAATTTCAACGCTCTTTTAATCAGTCAAATCAAATCTCCGTTATAACAAAACCAAAACACACAACAATAAAACAGCTCTGATCACATGGTCCTCCATTCACCGGTTCTTGATGCTTGTAAATGCCGCACACAAATGTTTGCATCCACCTATTTTCATGCGCATTTTGCAATATTGCATTGATGGAAATGCCAAGATGTGCATTTTAAAAAACCTGATTTAAAAAAAAAACGTATGAGCACATCTGAATATGTTAACGTTGCACGATTTCTGTGCATGAACTACGATGGAAATGTGCATCGAAAAAGTCATGTGGCTTCGCGCTACGAGGCGGGAAAACACAGCATCCGCATGCTCTTAGGCTCACTCTGAAATGCCTGAGCAAACGCAGTCATCAAAGTCTTTCCGCGTAATTGTAAAACGCAGCTGGCATCCACCTCCAAAAGCAACGACGGCATTTATTGCGTTTCGTCTGCCGCTGATAATTCATCACATATAAAAATGATCATAAACACTTTTAGAGTCCATTTTTGGCCCGATTTCTTGATTGTCATTTACTCTAAATGCACGTCATTTATACGCTTTGGCATAACAATGACTGAAATAAAACTGGACACAGGAAGAAAACAAAGAGATGAGATGAAAGAGTCTATTAACGTTGTCTTTTATTTACCTGCGGGTCTCCGAGCGGACGTTCAGCTGCATGCGAGTGAACGCGTCGTTCTTTCTGTTCAAGCGGTCCCGTAGAAATGAGTGGAATATATGAGTGTCTAAAACCTACAAGCGCACACACACACACACACACACACACAGGCATGAGTGAGTGTGTTTGCTAGAGAAGCACATGCTGAACACACGCGGGCTTCATTTACCTTCTTGTAGAACTCGCTATCGGTCATCTCTCTGGATCTGAGGAACTCCTCGCTGTTGAAAACGCGATGCTCATAGTTCAGGAAGTCACAAACTTCACTGCAGAGAGCAGAAAAAGACAGCACATGCATTTCAGATCGATCGCCATCAATCAGTAAACCACAGCATTCTGGAAGGAGCAGAGATCAGCCAGTCATAATCAAACTTTATTCACATTTTGTAATAATATAATATATTTCAGTTATAGTTATCGATTTGATTAAGAAAAAAAAACTTTTTGCAAGTTGAGGCTTTTTAGACAAATTAAAAAGGTTATTATTTATTGCCATTCATGTTATTTTAGTATTTTAGTATTACTCACATACTATTGTAGAATTTATTATAATACTATACTATAATGATACTATAATACATATATTATATAATAAATACTGTAATACTTTATACTTTCAGTTTTTGTTTAATATTGGTTTGTGAGTTTCTTTTATCCTTTTATTAGTTTAAATATTTCTACATAGCTATAATGTTCTATATTTTATATTTATGTTTTAAAAACTTTAACATGAACATATATTAATTCTTAGACAAAATTAGCTAAATTTTATGGCAATACCTTTTTACATGCAAGTTTTTTTTTTTTATCTAATATTTTTATTATATTATATTAGCACTATACTTTTACACTATAGTACCATACTATTATAGTATAGTATAATACTATACATTCTGTAATAGTATACTGAGTAATACTAATATAAAACAAACGGCAACAAACAATAAACATGCCGATATAAATGTTTTTCATTTGTCTAAAAAAAACCCACAACTTCCAAAAAGCAGTGTTTTACAAAAAAATGTATTACTGAATCTAATCGATAACCATAACTTAAATTAAATTATTATATTATACTCACTGTATTTGAGCTTCATTTAAAATTACAAAATTATTTTTAAATAGTTTTAGCCAAAATAAATAAATAAATAATAATAAAAAATTTTACAAAAATACAAAATTAACTTAAAACACTGTAAAACACGACGCAAGGAGTCAGAGAGAGGGTAAAAACACGATCATGCAAGACAAATTTATGCAAAATGATGAAGCAATGACAAAAACAGCGTCGTGTGACACGAGCTGTAGAAGTGTTGAGCTCCGGACCTGAAGATGTTGACGATGAGCTCCGTGGTGACGTCGAGGATGAGGGAGTTGACTTTGTGCTGCCACTGTCTCCTGTGAGAGCGCAGCTCGTTGATATCAGTACGGCTGCCGGCGCGACACGCGTCCAGATCATAGTGCAGCTGCAGTCCTTTAACTCTACACAAACACACACAAAACACACTCAACGCCGCACACGACAACACACACAATCCGAGCCCTGCGGCGCTGCCTTTCTGTTTATTAGGAGCAATTAAGTTCATTATGTGCAATTACGTTTCTGAGCTCCTTTGAGTTCGACGCTTTGTACACAGCAGGACCGTGTTCGACAGCGAGCGGAAAGTCCAGTGAATCACCGCAAACTACAAATAATCGATGCCATGCTGTGGCGAACTGCAACAACTTCCTGCCGGTGTACAAGATAAAGGTGAAGCGTGTCGTGTTTACAAAGTCAAAATGAAGTAATGAGAAGCCGTAGTTTACCCGTAGTGTGAACCGCAGGGTTATTTCTTTTATAAAAAGGTTATTCTGTATCCGTAGTAAGGTATCAAAATAAAACGTCGCATATAAAGTGTAATGATATTGATGTAGCGGTTGCCGAGCAACACACAGACGAAAACAAAGGTGTATGTTTGTATTTTACAACGGCTTTAAACGCGCCTCAACCAATCAGAATCAAGAACCGGAACTATCCGTTCTAAAATGTAACACTTTTATTCCACATTGATGCTTAGTAACAATAAATCTCTTTTGAACTTTCCATTCATAAAAACACCCTGAAAAAGAACACATTTGTCACATTCTACACAATGTTGCTACACAAACTGTAAACAGCGGTAACAACAGGAATTGTTTCTTGAGCAGCCAATCAACACGCTAGTATGATTCCTGGAGAATCACGTGACGCTGCATTGAGTAACGATGCTGAAAATACAGGATTTGAACAGATGACTCGCACAGAAAACGTCTATTTTAAACAATAAAATGTTTCAAATATTGCTTTTTCAGTGTTTTCGATGAAATAAATCCAGTCTTACTGAGCAGAGGAGACTTCTCTTACCGAAATATAAAGCAATCTCTGGCCGTCAGCGGCACATCTGGAAGCTCGAGTGTGTTTGAACTTGAAGACAACACCGTTCCTTGATCAATGTCTATAAGAACCAGTTCATCCAACTCCTGTCAAAAGACACGGGAACCCGTCATCAGCCGAGCAATAAATCTGGCCCATTAAGTAAACCGATTCGGCATCTTTAAAAGGTTTACTGAAAGGTTTTGAAGTACCTCTGCGACCTCCTCGAAGTGGTGCGTGTGGCAGCCCATCAGGTAGGCCGTGGGAGCCATGATGAAGTCCAGCATCTGGTGAGAGAGGACGGGCACGAACGGATGCTGCCAGCGCAGCGGGTGAATGAAGATGGTGAAGCATTCGGCGACTAGCGTGAGTTTGGCCCAGTCCGTGGACAGAAACACCACCCGCTGCTCCATCAGGATACTGCTGATGATC
>NW_025048355.1:932500-937500 GCF_018831695.1 Puntigrus tetrazona | reverse complement strand
CAGAAATGTTTCTTAAGCAAGTCAGTAAATTAAAATAATAAATAAAAAAAAAATGATTGCTAAAAAATACAACAATAAATTACATTTTACAATATATTCACATAATATTTATTTTAATAATATAATTTTAATAAGTAAATGCAAAATAATGCAAAGTGTGGTGTATATATTCTTGCTTTTTTTTTTTTTAAATCCTAATTATTATAGCAGTATAGATAACACTCTCAGATAATGAAAGTCATCTCACATGAACAGGTTTGCAGTACTGAGCCACCACGCCGTGAGTCTGGTTCCCAAACACATCCGTGAACACCAGGAAGTGAAAGCGGTCTTCTCTGCTCTCATTGGTTATTCTCAACCCATCTGTCCAATGACAAGCCAGACAGAGTCAGCGTCGCGGTCGGACACAGAACAGCGGGCCGAGGCGTTAGCGAGGCTTACCTGGGAAGCAGAGCTGGGGCAGGGCTATCAGGTCGATGTTCTGGGGCACGCTGAGGTCGTCCGACGGCGCCTCGTTGGTTTGGTCAGAACCGCTGAGGGTGGAAAGCGGCCGCTCTCTCTTCTTCTTAAAGGAGCGCCTCCGCTGGGCCCTGCTGAAGGCCGGAGCGGGGCCGCGTTCGCTGCCGTTACTGGAGCTCTCCTTCGTCACGAACGGCGGAGCGTGAACCTGCAGCACCTCCGCCTCCAACACAGCCTCCTTGTCTTTCCCCCGCAGCTGTGACCCAACGTATTACAGAGAAACACGCGGTGCATTTACATTTAATAATAATTATCTACACACACGCATACACACAAAAACTAAATGTTTCTCTATTATTTAACATTACAATTGCTGATTATTATTACAATAAAATTTTATATTTTGAATATATATATATATTTTTTTTTTTATTTTTTTTTTTATTTTTTTAATATATATTTATATTTTTATATATATAAAAAATATATATATATATATATATATATATATATATATATATATATATATATATATATATATATATATATATATATATATATATATATATATATATATATATATATATATATACTGTATCAGAGTATATATACACAGTACTCACACATACATCATTTAAGCAAAAACTTATGTGACCCTTCAACAGAGACAATATTATGCAAACATAGAAACATGCAATACACTTACATTTCTTAAAGACTTATTCATATAAAAATATAATCATTAGTTATGAATATTATACAATATACAAATAAGCGTGCATGTCTCATCAATAATTATTATATTATTGACTAATATTTTAAAAATAATTATCTGCACACACGCATACACACAAAAACTAAATGTTTCTTTATTATTTAACATTACAATTGCTGATTATTATTACTATAAAATTTAATATTTTGAATATATATATATATATATTTTTTTTTATTTTATTATTATTTTTTTAATATATATTTATATTTTTATATATATTTTTAATATATATTTATATTTTTATATATATTTTAATATATATATATATATATATATATATATATATATATATATATATATATATATATATATATATATATATAAAAATATATATATATATATATATATATATATATATACTGTATCAGAGTATATATACACAGTACTCACACATACATCATTTAAGCAAAAACTTATGTGACCCTTCAACAGAGACAATATTATGCAAACATAGAAACATGCAATACACTTACATTTCTTAAAGACTTATTCATATAAAAATATAATCATTAGTTATGAATATTATACAATATACAAATAAGCGTGCATGTCTCATCAATAATTATTATATTATTGACTAATATTTTAAAAATAATTATCTGCACACACGCATACACACAAAAACTAAATGTTTCTCTATTATTATTTAACATTACAATTGCTTATTATTATTAATATAAAATTCCATTAAAAAGTATCAATATTATTATTTCTACATTTTAAATATATTACTTATAATATATAAACATATACACACACATGCACACAAAAACAATATTTTGCACTAATAATAAAATTTATATATAAAATAAAATATAAAAATATAAAAAAATTGCAAAAAGCTAAAGCATTTTATGCTTTCAATTAATGCTTTTAAATATTATATTACATATTACATATTATATTATACAGGACGATACATAAAAAAAAACATACAGGGCAATATGTTATATTTTACATACCATCTGTATAATTATAAATTTAAAACATATAGATATTTATTAGACTGAAAGGTTATCGTTATTATAATCGTCATTATCATTATTAATTGCACTTCAAACAGCATAGCTTTCATCGTTTTTTGCTCATGGTTTTGCACAGAACGGCTGAAATGAACAGTTTGAGATTTCTCACCTGGCCTAGTTCTTTCAGACGTTCGTTCGATACTCCGAGCACCACACACGCCTCCAACAGACCGGACGGGACGTTCTCCTGCGTCAGGACCATTTCTGCTGACCTCTGATCTCAATGGTCTTCCAGTCACACACACCAGTCTTCAGCCTTCTGTCTTCAGTCCCATTGTGGTTTCTCGGCTTCCTGTAGGTCTGTCGAAATGATTACTAAGATTTCAGTTTACGCTGCACTAGACATTTTTAGTAGCACTGACTTTAAAAGCACACACTTCTACTATTGCTTACGGTTAGTCACGCAACAGCTAGAGAGCTGAATATCACCGAGACTAAAGAGCATCTAATAATACTGTATAAGATCACGCAGTCACTGTAATCCTGCAGCTAGAAGACTAAACCAAAAGGGAAGTTTGCAAGGTGTTTAATCATCACTATGAATGTGTTTTTGAGAACATGTGTTTCACCATAAAAACTTCTGAGTTAATAATCCAGTATCTGATTCAAGTGGCTGATTTACGTCACACAAAAATTTGCAGGCTTTTTTTTTTTTTACATCAGAAAAACAGTGTCAAGACAAAAGCCCTCAGCTGCAAATATTTACTTATAAATATGGAAAAAATAAATATACAATAAAACATAAGAGTTACACAAAAAAACAACAGTACAGTCATAAATAAATGTTATTTTAAGCAACAATGATACATTATTTTTAATTAATAGACAGTTTTTTATTTGTATATACCTTTATATTGTTATTATTATTAGTATTAATTATATATAATTATATTTTAACGTCTATATAGTTTTATTTTATTATAGTTATTTAATACATAAATAACTATAATACACAATAAATGAAACTAGCTGAATTAAAATAAGTTTAGGTTTATTAATTAAAATATTATTTTACTTTTAGTTAACTATAACACCCTTAAATAAATAAATGAAAGGGCTAAAATAAATAAAATAATAATTATATATAATTATTATTTTAAATATTATTTAATATATATATATATATATATATATATATATATATATATATATATATATATATATATATATATATATTACATATATATACACTGTATGAGAGTGTGCATTTATATATAAATAGTAAATATAAATATATATAAACAGCCAAAATAAAAGCATTTGTTTACATAACTATATACTGTGTTTAATTATGAATATATACATGCATGTGCATATATAAGAGAAATATGTTAATTTGTATATGAAAAATATTTATATACAATATACATTAAATAATTTACATGTACACATGTAAATATTTTACATATATATACACTGTATGAGAGTGTGTATTTATATATACATAATAAATATGCACAGTGCTCACACATACATCATTTAAACTAAAACTTTTATTTTGGATGGGATTAATCACGATTAATTATTTGCCGGTATTCGTTTTATACATCAAAATAAACAGCTGACTTGTTTAAGTCGACGTCAGACTGGATTTGCATACAATTTATTCCACAATGTGAAGTATTTGTATATCAAACAAGATTTTCTCGGCGCAAGAGCATGTTTTCACATTTTAATTTGCATCATCAGAGGTCGGCAATAAATCATAGAGTCTAATAGTCTGGTTCTGTTTGAATGCTCCTCTGTTTTTCTATCAGAACGACTGCACGCAGTGAACCGCTCCCAGCACAACATCTGCTTCTCGTCACAAACTGGATCGAGTTCAGACTAGAAGACTAGGACTGAATGTCAAAGTACACGTCTGACCGAAGCGTCCTCTTTAAGACCGTACGTGTGTCTATATATCACACGCACAAGGCTTGCATCACAGATCCTGGTCATGATGATTGCTGAGCAAAGCGGCGAGTGAAGTCACGTACGGACAGAGAGAGCATTCATATAAACCCCTGGAGAAAGTCAGAGCAGTTGGGGGAAAAAAAAAAACAAGAAAAGCGAGGTTCCTGAGCACATACCTCTTTCTGTTTGGCTGTACTACTGGAAACAAGCGCTCCAACTGTATAATTATTATTTAAGAGGAGCCTCTTTTTATGATTTAAATACCCATGTCACATTTTAGTTAATTTAAGGTAAGTGCTTGTGTTAAATTGCATTAGGAAACACAAGTTTGTGGCATTTCTGCATATTTATAAACTGCATATATGTGTATTTAAAACGGCAAAATATAATATAATGCAAGATATAACACATACATATATACACACACATAATATGTGTGTGTGTGTATTTTATTATATTTTTTTGTGCTAGCTGCGTGAATGAACGGACAACGCACAGCAAAAAAATCTGCTTTTGCAAACAAACTCTGCATAAGAAAAGCGAAAAGAAGGGAATGAATGCTGTTCATAATGATATATAATAAACTCACAAACGCTGTATAATCACGTTAATAGAAAAAAATTAAATAATGGTGAACAACCCAGCTACAACGCAGTGAACGAGCTCGACAGCGAAATACATAAAACAACCGATCATTTTGTTATCGTGCGCTGGTTTTGTTTAAAATATGATATTTCATGCACCGCTTCACATCTGTTTTTTTGCTTTCTGTGACACGCTCTCAGCCCACATGCGCGTCCCCGACCGAAACCGAAGAAAAACGCCGAACAGGTCGAGTTTAC
>NW_025048355.1:922500-927500 GCF_018831695.1 Puntigrus tetrazona | reverse complement strand
TGTCTCATTCAATCTTTTTTCCATGCTGCATATCTTTTTTTTGCTTCTTTTTATAGATATTTACTTTACATAAAGTTATTAAATAAAGCGACACATTTACAGACTTTTCACATTTTTTATTACATGAAAAAAATATATAAATAAAATAAATAAATAAATAAATTTATATAATATAATTTATAAAAATTTTTTTTATAAATTTATATAATATAAATTTATAAAAAAAATTTTTTTTATGTTTTCCATGGCGTGTGGCAAATTTTTAGATTCCATAAAGATTCCATAAAGTGAAGCAATTTTATTATTTATTAAAGATATTTATAATTGTTGAAAATATATAACATATATAATTGTTACAATTGTTCTAATTATCTTATTTATTCATTCATACGTTTTTATTTTTATTGCAAACCAAAAAGTAAATAAAAATAATGATGCAAATGAAATATTTCCAGGGCTGTTTTGATGAAGCTGTACCTTGGGGTTGAAGTAGCGGCAGGACTGAGGCTGTGATCCTCCGAACAGAGCGATACGGTAATCGTGTTTCTTGCGTCGCGGTCGACTGCTTTCACCGAGCTCCTCGCGGTCCTCCGGAGACAGAAGATGATAACGCATCCCGCCTGAGAAAACACACACACACACACACACACACACACACACCAGCTCGGGGTTAAATAACCACAGGAGACAAAATCATTAAGATTACTGAGAGCTAATATTTAGTCCTTCACATATTAAGAGAAGTATAACTGTGCTAGGTGCAAATAAATCTCAAACAAATATTATATTAAATCATTTTAATGTTTATTATTATACATTTTTGTATTATTATTAATATATTATATATTTTTAAATTGTATAATTATATATAAATTTAATATTTACATTTTTAGGTAAAGATAAAAAAAAAATACATTTTTAGATAATGTACATATGTCGAATAAAAATAACAATATATCAAATAAATAAAAGATTTTAAAAAAAGTAGTTTGAACATGCATGGTGCCAAAAGTATTGGGACACACTCTTCTTATGAACAGGTTTGACTACTTTAATCATTTCTATGACTACAAATCTTAATGGTAAAGCATATTTAATATATACAGCACATGCAAGGGAACTGTGTGCTAGGAACGGTTTGGACAGGACAGTTCAAAGGTTCAAAAGGAAGAGATTAAATGAGTCAGCGTGAAAGAAAGCCAGCTCTGCTGGGACTTTAAATGCAGACCTCGAGTCAAAAAACCCCAAAACTCCTTCTTAATAATGTGATAATAAAAAACAAGCAGTTTTATTGAGAATGGCTCGTCGCCTCCGCTGAAGAAAGGGGCGGGGTCAGCATTGCTCATTAGCATTTAAAGGGACATGCACTAAAACGGCACGCCGTGTTTTTTTGCGCTGGAACTGAGGCGTTTTGCCCAAAGCATGCTGTCGACTTCTCATTAAGACCCTAAAAATGGGCATCCGGCGGTTAAACGAAAGACTGGTCGGGTGTAACTCACAGATGACCATTTTCAGGCACTCAGGGTTGTCCTGGATCAGCGGTTCGGCCTGAACGGTCTTACTGAGGAAGTTTTTGGATACGAGCGGGAATCGAACCTTCCCCAGGATGTCCACGATGTACTGCTGTCGATTCAAGACGTCGTACTTCAGCCAGCGCACCGCCGCGTCGTATATCTGCAGGAAACGCACACGAACAGCTTCTCTCAGTGAACGCACGGCGTTCGGGGTCTCCGGGCTTCGCGGAGGCCTCGGGCTTTACCTGGTCTTCGGCTCGGACGGTCAGCGTGTCCTGCTGGAGGAGGTATGTCACCTGCTTCACGTCCAGCTGGAGGAACTCGTCCATCTTGTAGACGTCTGTGAAGTGCTGGTGGATGAAATCATCGGCCGCCACCTTCAGCTCCGGACAGTTCAGACACTCGGCCAACGCGCTGATGCCTTACACAAAACAGCCAATCACAACACTGCAGCCAACCTTTATTTATAACGTTTGCCGTATTGCACAACGGAGCTAATTGAACACAATTAGATCGGATTTTTAATATCAACTACAATATATACACAGAACTATCTTGGAATAAACTGAAAAAAAAAACACAAAAGAGAAACATGCATTACTTTAACTAAAATATATTAAACGTATAATAATAATTTAAAATATTAAAATATTAAAAAAATAACATTACTCATTCTTTTTATACATAAATAAATAAATAGCTATTATCGGCTTTAAATAATAATACGTGTAATATCATAATAATAATAATAATAATAATAACCCAAGAACTGTGCAATTATTTTGTAATTAACAAAAATAAAATAGAAACAAATTAAACAGACATTAAGCAAAACTAAATAAAACATCAAAATAAAAAAATTGCAATATGAATTAATAATTATAAATATTTCATATATTATGTATTATATATTTATATTATGTAAATGTTTTTTAAATAGCTTTACATGTAAATATATGCATTTACTTGTTGTCTATTTTCAGATTATTGATAAGACATTACTCTTAGTGAATTTCACTGCAAATATTATATTATATTATATTATGTTTATTTATACATTTATTAATTTTTATTATGCATTACACATAAACTCAGATTATGTGAATTGGGTCTGAATTTAAAATTATGTTAGATATTTAATATTATATAATGAATATATTAGATGTTAGATATATCTGATATATCAGAATAAAAAAATAAAGAAATATACGATTAAACAAAAATTATAACACGACATAATTAAGAAACATTTATAATATTTAATTATTAAATGAATAATTATTAATTAAATTAAATAGTTTTACAATGAAATATACAGTAACCATAAATGTATTTTAAGACATTATTGATACGCATCATGCTAGATATTTAATATTTCATGCATATGACAGATTTCTCCGATTACGTGATGCATGTCAGAATGATCTTGTAACCGATGGAAATAAAAAAATAAAAAAAAGAAGGAAATAAAATAAAATTCAAATGAGCATTAAAGCAACACTGGACGCCGCTGGTGTCTCACCCAGACAGTTGGTGGCATCCACCTGCTCCTTCAGGAAATCCACACACATCTTCTTGACCGGTTCAATCTGGTACTGGTTAGCAGCGTTCAGCAGAGACTGGACGTTATTACTGTTCACTGAGATTCTGAAACACAATCCAGACATGCATGAGCCGTAAACGCAGCTGAAGCCCGTGTCGGGAGAGTCTTACCGAGCCGTGTAGACGAACTCCACCAGCAGCTCGACGATCTCCGGCTCCGCTCCGCCCAGCTCCACCTCGTGATTGGTGGCCTCCATCATGCTCGCTGCACATGCAAGAGCGGCAGGGTTTGTGTTAGACGTGTCTGTGTGTGACCGGAAAGCCCTGTCAGATGCGCGCTGAAGTGTTTCTCACATGTGAACATGAGGTTGAAGAAGTGGCTCGCGGCGGCCAGCACCACTCGGTGCGCCAGGATGTGTTTGCCCTGCACCACCAGGATCACGTCACACAGGATGCCCTGGAAAACACACAAAGCAGCTCCGCGCGTCACAGAAAGCGCTTGGGTTTCTCCCACATGAAGCTGCCGTGGATATGCACTGCTTCTTAATATTTGTAATATTTTATTATTAGATTTCATTATTTAAAAACACGTTATTATTATTTACTAAATATTTTATTTTAAAAAACGTTAAACACATTTTACAATATAAATTAATTGTAAAACAGTAGCAACCTATAAGAACTAAATATATATATATATATATATATATATATATATATATATATATATATATAATTATTTTAAGTTAGAATAAGTTAAGTTCAACTATGGTTATAAGTTAAAAATCACAAGTTAAGACTAAGTTAAAAATATATATTTATATCTTAAAGGAATAAATATATTTTATATATATTAGGTGTCAGGTATAATATCAGATAATATTAGTAATGATAACCCATGTAAAGATATCTCGTGATTAACAGAAATAACATTTAAAAAAAGAGTAATTAAATTAAAAGACCTGAAAAAATACATAAATTAATAAATAAATATAAATATATGTTTTAAATAAATAAATAAACATTTTACAAGATAAATTAATTGTAAAACAGTATCAACTTATAAGAACTAAAAAATATATATACTTCATATATACATATATATATATATATATATATATATATATATATATATATATATATATATATATTATAACTTTTGATTTTATAACTATAGTTTAACTTATTCTAATTTAAAATAATTATATATATACATACATATATAATATTAGAAATGATAACGCATAGAAAGAAATCTTGTGATTAACGGAAATAAAATAAAAAATAGCAATTAAATTAAAGAGACCTGAAAAAATACAATAAAACAATAAATAAATAATTATTGTGTTTTAACATTTATTTTACAATTTGTAAATTACTTAACAATCGTGTAAATCATTAACAAATTGTAAAATTATTATAAAATCAAAACTTGTTCCAAAAAAAAAATCTACTTCCTACTATTTTTTAACGTAAAAAATTAATTTACAAAATTATTTATGTGAATATGTCGCAGTTAGACATCGCATGCTTATTATTATGGATCATGGAAGCGTCAGATATCAGACTCTATGATGCACAGGATGTTAGCTAACAATGAATGCTTCACATTACGTCGTGCACGCATCCTGAACGTCATACTATATGATTCTCGTGTCAGACATCAGATAATATTTACTTGTTTCCGTAAGTTATTCATCACTCCCATGATGTTGGACAATAATCTGTACTCCTCTTTGGACGCAATCTTCTTCTCGCTTTTCTTTTTGGGTCCTGATATCTTCTCGCTTGACGTGGAGGCCATGTTCATCATGCTTTACCACGAATATGATCAGATCGTTTATATAAAAACACACACACACACACACACACACACCGAGGTTTGCTGCTCGGCTCTGTGTGTAAACATGAAACAATGACGTGCAGGAAGCGGCGGGGTCTCGA
>NW_025048355.1:915000-917500 GCF_018831695.1 Puntigrus tetrazona | reverse complement strand
CATCCATGCAACCCTTAACAAACACCTATCATAACTTAGCATCCACCCAAAACGTAACTATTCAAAGTCCTTAATTACCAACAACCATCCAAAGCAGCGTAAAACAACCACCAAAACCATTTAGAAACTACCCAAAATGCCTTAGCCACCACCCAAACACTTTAACAGCTGCCCAAAACACATTAGAGTTTACCCAAAACACGACCATCAACCACACAAAACATCTTATCACCTAAAACACTTTACAAGAACCTAATCACCAGCAACTACCCAAACACCACAAAAAATACCCAAAAACACCCTAACAATCAAAAAATCAAACGATAACCCAAACACCTTAACAACCATCCAGAACACAGCGTTAACCAACTAACAACCACCCAAAAACACACTAACAACCAACAAGAACACCTTAATCACCAACTACCCAAACACCTTAACAACCACCAAAACCTAATAACCAACCCAAACGCCTTGGCATCCACCCAAAACATAACCACCACCCAAACACCTTAACCGCTCAAAACACCTTAGCATCCATCCAACCCTTAACAAACACCTATCATAACTTAGCATCCACCCAAAACGGAACTATTCAAAGTCCTTAATTACCAACAACCATCCAAAGCAGCGTAAAACAACCACCAAAACCATTTAGAAACCACCCAAAATGCCTTAGCCACCACCCAAACACCTTGACAACTGCCCAAAATACATTAGAGTTTACCCAAAACACGACCATCAACCACACAAAACATCTTATCACCTAAAACACTTTACAAGAACTTAATCACCAGCAACTACCCAAACACCACACCAAATACCCCCAAACACCTAGCATCCACCCAAAACGTAACCATTCAGAAACCTTAGACAACCATCCAAAGCACCGTAACAACCACCAAAACCATTTAGAAGTCACTCAAAATGCCTTAGCCACCACCCAAACACCTTAACAACCACCCAACACATTAAACTCTAACACATTAGAGTTTACCCAAAACACGCCCACGAACCACACAAAACATCTTATCACCTAAACACTTTACAACCACCCAAGCTCATTAGTAAATACCTTAGCAGCCTCCTAACCACCATGCAAAACGCCTTAGTAACAAGTAAAAAGCCTTACCGACCACCTCAAACGCTTAACGACCACCCAAAACATCAACCAACTAGAAATCATTCAAAAACCTTAACAGTCACACTGGGTTTCAGGCTGCCGTCGTAAATTCTTGTCATTAGTCAGTTTAATGGCGGTTCAAACACTAAGGCGATGAAGGTTACCACAATAAGATCAAGTAATGCTGGTATTGAAACAGCAACATGCTCAGTCTGAACTGTATGTTTTTTTCCCTGAATATGCTGTAAACGAGTAAATGAGTCGTGAAAGCCACTTCATGAGTGTTTGCTTTGAATGCGACACCATTCACAATCGCATTTCCATCTCAAAGCTTCAGTGATTCACATCAAACACAATGATAGTGAGTCAGTTTGAAGCAGGAGAACTATGGCTGATGACAAACTCATGCAATGACTCAGTTGTAGATTCTTCTATTTTCTCATTTTCTTCTGTTATGTAACGTGACATTTTATGTCTTGACTGTATACAGTATCATGGGCTTCTTGCCTCGGCAGTCTTTGATATCATGACGTTATGGTGTCACCGCCCGTTTAGTTGGATTAGTTATTTTTGTTTTAGGCATGTGTGACTATTACTATTACTATGTGTGATCGAAACTCTAATACTGAGTATGAATGTGGAGTACAGTATGCGTCATTCTGCAGTGCTTATGCTTCCTTCAGTATCTGGTTTCAATAGAATAATATTAATCTAATAATAATCTAAAACTAAATCAGGAGTACTATGGCAATATTTAATTTGTATATTTAAGGGGGAAAAAAACAAGCAACCACCCAGACCACCTTAACAAAAACACTACAACCGCCTTAAAAACTACATAACAATCATCCAGAGCACCTTAGCAACAACCTTGTAGCCATCCAGAACACCTTAACAACTGCTTAACAACCACCCAAAACACCTTAGCAACCACTCAGAACATCTCATCAACCATCTAACAACCACCTAAACGCTCAAGAAACCACACAGTCACCTTAGAAACTACTTAATAGCTACCTCAGCAACTCGTTACAATACCTTAGCAACTGCATTATCAGGTAAACATGGCGTAAATAAAATAGAATTGAAATGTTATATTTTATGTTTCCACACAAACACATTAGCAACTACCTAACAATCACCTGAAACACCATAGTGACCACCTACCAATAACAAAACTACCTTAGCAACTACCTAACAACCAGCCAGAACACCTTAGCAATCACCTAGCATCCACATTAAAAAGCCATAGCAACCACCAAATCACCTTAGTAACACCCTAGCGACTACCTAACAACCACCCAAAAACCTCAGCAACTGCAATGTGAAGTAAACACAACTTTATTTTAATGTTATATTTATTAATTTTAATGTTTA
>NW_025048355.1:907500-910000 GCF_018831695.1 Puntigrus tetrazona | reverse complement strand
CAAAACAGAATTCAGTCAACAATGAGTCTTTGAATCAGCCTCGAGAATCAGTAAATCAGTTCAGCACCACAGAGACCTCAGTGAAGAACGGTGAGACTGAATCTTTGAATCAGTGTTCTGAATCACCCAATCAATCCACTCACAACACGGCGACTTCAGAGCTTTGAATCAGTGAATCGATTCACCACACAGAGGCAAAAGTGTGAATCTTATTGCGCAAATAAAGACGCTATTAAAATATATGGTTTTCAGGAAACTGGCCAAGTAAAAATCATATGTTCATGTATATTCAAAGCACAAATGCGGCAATATCAATGAGAAGACATGGTGGAAATTCAATCTATCGTTCAGTACTAACTGTTGAAATCTACTTAAGTCTTGTTACGTTATCTCACGCTAAATCTTTTCTTAAATTCAGTGTGTTCATTACAGTCAGGTCTGATCACTCCTTCTTTGTACACGGTGATCCGTGTCTTCAGAAAGGTCACGCAAAAGAGGAAGATTACGCTTTCAGTGCAAAAACCACGCATTCCTCAAAGGCACTGAGAGAACTAATAACCGTCTCTATAACGATTCTGTTCCCGTTTAACTCGAAAATGCACGAAAACACGTCACGCGGCGAGCGGAAGTCCGAGTCTGGAGTCTGGAGTTTTCATTTCCAGGTTAATTCCCGCGCTTTCCTCGCGGCCTCGGAGGCTTTAATGGGAAAGCGTTTCCTCGTTAGCTGAATGTTCGGGGTGCTCTGCATGAGAATGAGGCGCCTGGTTCGAGCAAACGCTTCATTAGCATACGCCGACTCCGACAGAAAACACAGGCTTCATCTCGCAAATGAAACAATCATTGCCGGAGCGAGACATTGCGCTTTCTCTGTCATTAGATTAATTGTTTAATAAGAGAGTAAATCCTCGCCTCGCCGCGCGATCGATATGAGCTTTTTAAATTGGATGCTATTGTTAATGTGTCGCGAGACAGGAAACCTCCGGCATTAATCCTTCCTTTTTTTTTATTTTTTATTCAAACCCCTTTCAAACCGAGAGCCGGAGGGGGCTTGTTTGCTCGCCGGCGATCGGAGGCCGAGAACATGCGAGGAATATCAATTCGAAGAGGCTTCGCAGCCCGAATAAACGAACAATCACGACCGGGATAAACAACATCCCAGACCCCGGGAGCCGAGGAACGAGACGTGCGAGAGAGCATTAAAAGATGTATAATCAGAAACAAAGATGCAGATTATTAATCGCACGTTAATTGGTGTGGGTATCTGTGACGTTTGGACGCTCGGTCCGACGGCACCCGTTCACATCCATTGGTAAGATAGCGATGCAATGCAAAATTTCTCCAAATCCGACGATTAATTCAGATTCAAATTAATTTTTTTTGTATTAAAAACACTTTTCTTTCATTGGTCGGATGAAATATGCAATTTTTTTGAGCATTTTGGGTTTTCATGAGCTGTATGCCAAAATCATCAATATTAAAACTGTATATATACAGTATATATACATATATATATATATATATATGCATATATATATATATATATATATATATATATGCATATATATATATATATATATATATATATATATATATATATACATATGCATATATATATACATATATACATTACACACACACACACACACATATATATATATATATATATATATATACGTGTGTGTGCTATTTAATATATACATTTATGATGTATAAAGAAATAAGCAGAGTATAAATTCTGAAAAATATTTACATGTATATTTCTATAATTTATAATATATATATAAAAATATTTTAAAACATTATTAAATATATACGATCACAATTTCCTACATCCTGATCCCAATCCGCGCAGAAACACAATAAACTCGATTTCTCCGGAGTGCATGCATCACACGAACAACGCCTTTATTGCATGTTATCACACAACAATCTGTGTCCCGAAGCACACGATGAAGGAATCAACAAAGCAACGGCTCAACCGTCTCTCGGCCTGTATTAATATTAATAGAACAGGCAAACGTACTTCCAGAATCCGCAGGGACTCCGTTCAAAGACACGTCTGCGCTTCCAGACTCACATAAAAATAATGAAATGTGAACATGTCCGGGGCCTGCGTGCAATACAAACGACACGCGACGCGCAGCACCGCCAAACCAGATATTCATCTCCTGCACCCCAGACTCCAAGAGGATATTAAACATGCCCCGAACATACAGTACTGTGCGTACGAGGATGGGTCATGCGAGGAAGCCATTATAAAAGGGAGGAATTGTTCATCTACAAACTTAAATTGGCTGGAAATGTACTCTCCCTCAGGCCATCCGAGATCTGTGCATCAGTCCCGCATTGCATCATGTGCTCGCCAATGGATGTGAATGGGTGCCGTCAGAATGAGAGCCCGAACAGCTGATAAAAACATCACAGCACTCGAGTCCAGCAGTTAACGTCTGATGCTTGTTTGTAAGAAACAAATGCATTATTACATATATACACTGTATGC
>NW_025048355.1:900000-902500 GCF_018831695.1 Puntigrus tetrazona | reverse complement strand
TGTTTCTGATGAACCGATGTTGAAGCCACGATCAAACGTCATTATTATAACGGCACCAACCTTGGAATTTAATTACGGTTTAAAAACTTTTTTTTTTTTTTTTTAAAAGCACTTCACTGGATACACAATGATGAAGTTACAATAAAGAAACAACACTCATTCCACTCACAAAACTACCATAGCATTTCCATTTTGTGAATATGGTACTAAGAGTTTTCTCATGGCAATATTTTTATCCCCAATAATCAATGCTTCACATTTTGCATCGGGTCCCCCGATCTTAAATATATGGTTGCATACCATGTTTTTTAGACGACACCATGGAAACTACCACAGTATTTCCAATTTGTGCACATGATACTGCCATGGTATTAAAAACTGCTGTACCATAGTTTTTCTACTTTTTGGACATTTAAGAACACTAACAAATGTAGGAATATTAATACATGCTCTGATTGGCTTTTTCTCCCCAATGATCAATGCTTTATATTTTGTCCACCAATATATATATATATATATATATATATATATATATATATATATATATATATATATATATATATATATATATAGAGTTGCCTCTATAAAAAAACAATTCTTGATCGTGCTATAATATAAAAACAACCATAATATTTCTAATTTGTGGACAGGGTACTAATATTCGGATCGGCAGTATTTTTCCCAACGATCAGTTCTGCTTCCCCAATCTTGAACGCAAATTATGTTTTTGGGTACTACTGCAGTATCTCCAATTTGTGCACGTGGTACTAATTTATTTTGATCAGCATCCCCTATAATGACCAATGCTTT
This sequence comes from Puntigrus tetrazona, assembly GCF_018831695.1. Lineage (NCBI taxonomy): Eukaryota > Metazoa > Chordata > Actinopteri > Cypriniformes > Cyprinidae > Puntigrus > Puntigrus tetrazona. The sequence goes on along the minus strand of NW_025048355.1, from coordinate 901,690 downwards.
ACATTTAGCCCCCCCGATCTTGAATATACAGTTGCATCCATAATACTACCATGTTTTTGGACAATAGCATGGCATCAAAAACTACCATAATATTTCTAATACTAACATATATATGTATATATACCTATCAATTGATCATTGGGAAAAAATATCAAAATGCATTCATCATACCATGGCATTAAAATCTAACATAGCATTTCCAATTAGCGTGACGCGATACTAATACATTTGTATCGCCTGTATTTTTTCCAATGATCAATGCATGTAATTTAACATTTGATTCCAATTTCAGCTTGTGGACAAGGTACTAAATATTCAGAATGCAATTTTTTCACCCCAATTACCAATGTTTCCAATTGTGCATTTGATTCCCGAATTTTGCATGGTTGCATCCACCGTAATGCCATTTGTTTTGGACGCCACCACAGTACTAACAGCTTTTGGATATGGTCATCATGGAAATACCACAGCGTCTTTGGATCAAGTGAATGCAATGATACATGAAAGCCATCTGAAACTTACTATACCATGGTACCACCACAATACATTTTCATAAGAACTGTTTTCCATTTCCTCTCTTTTCCTGCCGTCTTTCTATCCTCTAGCTTTTCTTTGCTGGACTCGGCAGTCAGCCGTAAGAGTGAGGCCAGTAACAGAGCGACGGCTGTAATTTTCCGCTCGCGACTGACTCGAATTACAGTACAAACACGATAATGCCACTCAGCGCCAACGGCCCTACCGCCACAGCGCAAGGGGAAGCTGAAGCTCCTCGTCCAGGATGTACGTTTTCTGTGTCGGACGTCAAACGTTACGCTTCGGGGACGGAAACCTTACGTTTACGAAAACACACTGGCCGTCTCGTAGATTACACACGACTAACACGGGGCTCGGGAGCCTCTTTTTACGCACGGTGAGTTACGACATCGACAAAGAGCCTCACAAGTGACGTTACCGACAAAAGACTCGGACGGAGGTATCGACTACGTTCCTCGACTACGATTCCGAGAATCACGGGACAAGCACCACACCGGCACTGCTGTGCTCTACGACTCGACGATTCACGATCGAATGTGCACGCGAAAACGAAAACGAAAAGCTAAAAATGCACAGGATCACAATAACGCTTTCCGAACGCTGGAAGAAATGTCCCGTTGTTTCGCTAATAAAGGGTACGGCACGCCTTTTAAAGGTCGTAAAATGATTGGCGATTGTAGCTAATGTGCACACGCCTGGATTATCGTTTGTCTTACAAAACTGGGTAGCATCAAAACATCGTAGGGTTTTTACAAATCATTGGATTCTATCAACATTTGCACCTGAGATTTGATTTCTCAAAATACCTGTACTGGTCATTAGCGTCGCGGTAATGATTGACGATCTGTTCCCACTGACTAGTTAAAATAGAAAATTACTCGTGTCGATGTGCCTGAAGATAAGTTGTCGCTCTAAAGGTGGGATCGGACCACGTTTAAAAGGACAACTTTGCGATTGTTTTAATGCCACCTGGACATCGCGTTTAAAAGACTCTCTCGCTCTCTCTCGTAAGGACAAAGGGTTGGAAGTGTATCACAAATTGTTCTAAATACGTAATCAGAAACAGGAAAGCACATTGGAGAAAGAGAAGACAGGTGTAGTACGCTAGACGACATTTACGATTCGCGTCAGATTAATCAACATCTTCGTTTAAGGC
>NW_025048355.1:882500-895000 GCF_018831695.1 Puntigrus tetrazona | reverse complement strand
CGTAAGGGAACTCTACAAACAATGCCACTGAATCGAAAACGGTGGAGAAATATAAAACGATTCCTGTAAAGAATTAAAGAAAGCGTTTACTACAATCTTCATATTTATATTTCCTTGCCGCAGCTCTCTGATTGGTGGAATTCACCCTACAGCATCATGGGTAATGTAGTTTTTCTACCACAAATCTAATTAAGTTAAATAAGCTGAGATAATAAATAAGCTGAGCAGCATATACCATCAATTAACAACCTCTGAGCTCCGTGCATCCGTCTTCACAGGTTTATGAGTTACCGCAAAATAAAAATGAATTGCTTTAAGGAGAAAACGAATGGAATTTTCACTTCCAGAACCCGACGATCGCACTATATTCCTGATTAATGACTGTTGCCCATGGCAACAAAGCATAAAAGACCACTCATCCAGGAAACTGATGTTTCCAATAAAGCTGTGCTCGTATTAGTAGTAATCTAATATAATAATTTCCTCTCAAATCAATAATCCATGTCTATTTGATCACACTGTGTGGGTTTATTCTGCCAATATGATGTGCTGATTGTATATTATCCCTTACTTATGAACCATCTGGGCCATTTGTTGTTTGAACATAAAACTGCAGTTTCTTATGGAGAAACTATGATCACCTTATATATGAGAAGATGTACAAGACCTTAAACCAAGTAGAACTTATTTTCTGTTTATTGATATGACAAAAAAAAAGTTATTTATATATATATATATATATATGTGTTAATATGTTAATAATGCACACTTTATACTACTAAAATATTATTATATTCAAATACGAAAAGATTTAATAAAAAAATGCATTTTAATATAATCATATCTTACATTAAAATTATATTTACTGGCAATCGATCAAACATGCAACTTAATATAAATGAACAGTTACAGTAAAGGTGACTCTTACCATTTTAAAAGGTGGATATTTATCGAAATATGATTGTTAAGATTTAATACATTGTTAAATGGCCAAAATATGTACATTAATTCATCATAAATATACAGTTATAGTAAAGGAAATCCATGTGATGATACCAATAATAAAACAATTATATTAACATAACATAACACTTTACATAATTTAATATGAATAATGTGGTGGTTAATGCTTTTATAAATATTATATTACTACAATATAATAATATTAAAAAAATGCATTAAATATATTATATATGAAATTCTATTCAAGTGTCCAATAAAAAAATCAATTTTTATTTATATATTTTTTAAAGTAACAAATGAATTAAAAAAATAATAATAATAATAATAATAATAATAATAATAATAATAATAATAATAATAATAATAATAATTCAAGCTATATTGATAAGATCAGTAACATGCATTCATGATGACTTTCAACATTTAAAACATCTACGCAGGATGCATTCTCAAGTATTAATATTGCATGTAATTTGCTCCCGGGGAGCATCTATTTTCTCCTAAGGATGTGTAGATATTCGTCACACGCTGGTTGAGTTTTACACAAATTACAAGAATAAGTGCATTTATACACAGAGTCAGGTTTTAATATTAAAACACACGGATCGGAGCTTGGATCTAGGTCAGACTCTAAAGCTTTTACCATCATCACAACACATTAAAGTTCATAATGTGAAGATAATGTAGCCGGGGAAAGAAAACATTCAACATCATTCAATGCTGCTTTGAACCAGCTTGCTTGATGTTTTATTCCACTTCCACGTAAACAGGCAACGTCTGGTGGAGAAACTGTACAGATATGTCTTTTAATGCATTTTATGCATGCAACACATCGGACTTCTCGCTGGATTGGAGAGAAGTATTAAAGCAGGGGAGATCTTGCAGCACAACGAATCAAATAGTACAGTGTTTAGACGATACTGCTCGGTTCAAACGGCAGATTAGAATCGGACTTTGAAGGCGTGCGGTGTCGAATGTAATAACAATCAAATCAGATAGGAGCGGCGTCGGAGCTTTGATCCCATGCATTGTCCCTGATTTAATCCTAGCGGCTCTGGCACGAAATCTGACCCTTCCGGTGTGATCAAAGGGAACGTCACCTTCTTCCAGCGATTTCACGAGCAGACAGCATCTCAAAGGCGGCTCGACATCAAAAAGCTAAGTGCTGAAAATAACTTTTCTCGACTTGCAGAGCGGCGAAGAGCGAGCTCGCGGATTGCATCCGAGGACCTCCACACCCTAGCGAACGCGAAGCATGATTGCATTCAAAAAAAAAAAGAAAAGCGTGATTATTAGTTCCGTTATGAGACGAATCGATAACTGCAAATAAGTTGGAAGGCTGGTTTGGATAAACCAGACGCACTGCAAACCCAAAAGGCACGATAAAAGCCCGTTCGAAAGGTGCATGCGATTGGAAACGGTGCGATAATTCGCTCGCGCGCAAACACCAGCTGACGCACGTACAATAAGCCCGCTTTATACCGTGCAGTCCTCCGCGTGCAAAACGCATATGTGACATACGTGAATGCGTGTCTATCATGCGTGTTTGTGTGCGGCTGAGCAACAGGCGACATGCGTTTGTCTCTTACCTGCGACAGAAACGCTCACCGATCGCCGCATCCGTGACTCTCACATCCTCGGGGAATCACTCAGACATACGACGTGACGCTCTCGCTCGTTATTTCACGTGAGCTCTCACATATTTGGAGATTGTTGCCTGATGTTCGTGGCAAAAGCCACGGGAGTAACTGGGAGGGGTTCGATCGCGCCGTTGTAGTGGCGTCTGAATCGCGAGCGAGCGGTTCTTTTGAATCGACTCACTCGAACCGATTCGCAGCGTTTGTGCTTCACGGTCTTTGGGAGGCGCGTGATGGTTTACGATATCAAGAGCAAGTCGTAATGGCATTATAGATAAAATAACTGCGCCCGTGCTTCTAAAATAATCCACACAATCACTGTTATCCATGATTTGGATCGCGGTGGCTAATGAAACACCTGTTTGCACGAGTTCAAGATCGATTTTGCAAGAGGGACATTTGCTGTTAATGTTTTAGGCACTGAAATTAGCACGATAATAACAACGACAAAGCATTTGACACATCTAACTCCCCGCTTTGTTACGGGGTAAATTTTTACAACAGCAGTGAAACGCAAAACAGACCTCTAGGAACTCTTTTTGTGATCAAAACAATCCGAGAATGCCAGTTCACTGAAACGAGTCATCTGAACGAACCGATTCGCTAAAATGAATCGTCCTTGCAAAGATAGCGGATTCTCTCGGTAGCGCGCGCGTAGTGTGTGCGTGCGTTTTTGAGTGACTCCAGCCCTCGTTTCGTTCATTTTCGGCTTTAAATGGTCGAAATTAGGAACCCACCTCAATATGAGACAGGAAATCCACCTGAAACACGTTCTGAGACCGTTCAGGTACTCTGACGACTCATAAGAAGTAAGCTACACGGTGAAGCGATTTGTTGGGTGTCTAGAAAACCAATATAAATGTAGTTATTGCCATTATTGGCAATAACAATTTTAATTAACTAACACATTTAATGTGATTCAGTTTTACCCTGATGCTTTAAGCGATTAGCCACATTCTTAAAATAAAGCTTTCAGTGAGCAACCCCTAAAAGATCCATTAAGAACATTTAAAAAAAATCTCAAAACCTTTTGACTATAAATAACCTTTTTGCATTTATAATGGATGTTCAAGGCTCTTCAAAGAACTACTAACGCCAATAAAAACCTTTTATTTTTAAGCATGTACGGTATGTTACTGTATCTTGGTATTACTGTATTTTGCTATCTATGATACTACCAGGCACTGTATGTATATATATATAAGTCTGACTGACAGCTTTTTTTTTTAAGCCAAAACCCTTTAAATGTTGAGAAACAAACCAAAAAAACAACAACATTTCAGTCATTATTACGCAAGACAAAAGATTGTCACCGGGGCATGTTGTCACACTGAATCCTAATGTTAAAGCTGCAGTCCTTACGTTTAGTTCGGCCTTCTCTTGGTTTTGCGGTTCCTTGCGTGGGTCGTGCTCCGGTGAAAGTTTTGAGGTGAATGTGTCCTTTATTGAGTAAATCACAGATTCTAGCCTACGTCTTGGCATATATGTACAACTATCCCATTATTGTACAACGTTACCACCCCGGGCCCTTTTTTCTATTTCATATGCTTTTCGACATGCGTTCTGCACATGACAGCAGTTTAGTTGTACCGTTTGAGCTGAAAACCAAGCATTATCCGAGTAGCTAAATGAGTTCACGAATTAGTCGCCAGTGTTGCTCTCGAAGAGGTTGTTGACCTCGGGTTACTCCGGGCTGCCCCGCATCCCATTAGGGATATATAAACCCTTTCCCGATCAACCACAGTCGCTTCAGTAACTGTTTTGATAGTTTTACTGTAAATAGCCGTCTCAGTACTCATTCAACGTCAGCCCGCCGCGCAAACCCAACAATTAGCCGCGCCGTCCTTGACAAACACTGTCTGTCTGCGATAAAGGCAGCTCATCCGTTAGAGGAGCTCGCGCCGCACCAAATATCAATCACTGTAGCCAATTAGTCAACATAAAGGTGATCAAACGCCGTTATGACAGCAAAAACATCCATCAGCGCCGAACGAACTGGAGATCCAGTTCTCAAGCAGCCGATGTCGCAAACCGAGGTCTTAAAAACCCAATAAATCAAAAGCGTCGGTGCAAAAATCATCGTTATCGTCCCCAAAACCAATTGAGTGTTGAGTGGTTGGTTTGCCTCACACTCCTCCGTCGAAGCAAAGGGAGTGTTTTGCAACGGGTTTGTTCGCTCTTCTACCGCGCAGCTGCCGTGTTATGGCTTGACGTGGTTTTCGAGAAGCGTAATTTAGAGTCCTCCCTGCCATACGTCGAATCCGACCGGCAAACAAACAAACCAAAGCAAGACAACAGGACGGCAAACAAACCGCTCCTTCATTAATTTGCAAAGGGACCGATTCGGAACGACACGTTTACGTTCCTGCTTTTGAAAGGTCACGCTTTGTAGCGCTCATTTGCATACTAAGTGGCTAATTATTTTGCAGCCAATAGGCAGGTACGTGGTGATGTGTGAAGGGCGGCCGGTCATCAGTCTTTAACCGCACCTGAATGCAATCACCGCTGCACCGAGGCCACGCGTATCAGACGGTCCGTGTCAGTAAATTAGCTTAATTACACCTAATAATAACACATCATGCGTCTCATGCGTGCACTTTCTCTCTTTGGCTGTATTACCCAGCATGCAGCATGTACGGATAATCATGCACTACATTTTTGTGAGCACATCATTAAAGACTAAATATGTCTGTATGAATTTAAGACAACCTTGACAGAACGTTAGCCAAGTTCCCAGGTACATTTGCAAAACTGTGTGGTGTGCTATCTAGTGTACTTCTGATTCAGCAAATGCTTTTTTTGAATGCGCTTGACGTGTCATTACGAACCGCACAAAAGTTTTTTTTTAACAGTATACTAAATAGCGTGCAACTTTTCAGACAGCAGCATGCTATAGAGAGGTTTCACAAAGAAAAGCAACTGACAAATGCTTCGTAAAACGTGCATTTAAAAATATTTCTACTATTTATTAAAATGCATTTTGCCATTAAATATATATTCATTTAAACGAAGCATTTTTATTTGACTCAACTACATTTTAAAACGTGTGTGCACGTGCGGTTTTAAAAATCCAATCGCTACTAATTTGTGCATTTTTCCATTTTTAGATTTGAATTCATTTGATAACGTAATTTCATTTTCTAGTGTCACTCCTTGACTTTAAACGCTAGGCACCACGCTGAAAATAATTAGATGCGTAGAATTAACTGTTTACAATGAAACAAAAAAATGATAAAGAAACGCTATTAAAATGAAACTTACTCAAATGATCTTTATTTTTTTACAGTGTAATGTTTAGTTTAGAGCATTGGATTGTGGGATACAGTAGAGACAGTGATGAAGCACAAAAGCTGCTTCACTAAAACAAGCTACGCCTCATCCCTCTAAAGTGAACGTGATGCTCAGATCAATGCACCCATCCGCCATCCGAGTGTTTTAATGGCTACATTTCTGATTATTAAATTGCTGTAGAGATGCGATACGTGCTTCTGCTCCGTCCGACGGTACGCACTCACCTCTGATAGACGCCAACGAATGGCTTTTTCCCCATTTTATCGCATTGCATTACCATTTCCACACAATGTTTTCGACCTCCCTAAGGGAGCGTTTTAATCGCGTAACGTGATTTGAATGTTTCAGATCTCACCCGACCCGCTTTTGACCCCTGAATTATTCCGATCATTTACAGTAATCCTCGGCGGCTCCGATCCAACCTTTAAACTCGGCAAAAGGTCACGCTGATCAATGCAGAACATGAGCGGTGTCACAGATCTGACCTCTCGGAAAATATCTACTGCTCCAACCATCAATGAGGGAGATTGCGCCATAAAAAAGTGTTATTTATTCTGCCATCATCCATTGATGAAAAGCGGAAGCGGCGGAGGTTATGTGTGGACTGGAATAATGCTACTGCATGTTATGTAATATAATTTGTTTCTTACGGAGTATTTAAAAACGGAGTAATAAAATGAAAAGACGTGAAGTTAAATTTAAGCAAATGCCATCCATTTGGCATCTTGAAAAATATGACCTTTTGAAGGGATGCATAGAACAGAAGCGGGGGTTTACAATGATTATTATGACTTTATGATAATGCATATTCAATATTTGGTGTTTGCTCGCCAACGAACGCTGGAAAAGCATCCGTTTCGTATTTAATTCGTATTTAGCGTTTGTAATTTTGTACTTTTTTTTGTTTGCTCTGTTTTTTCAGTTTCAAGGAGATGTTAAAACCATCGATTAGTTTCCCGTTTGCTGGGAACGGCGAGGTGGAGTTCAGCGCACTGGAATACGCTTCACGTCAATAAACTTGGGCCGCCAGTAAAAAAAAAACAAGAGTTCAAGTTCGGAACGTTCTCATTAATAATTCTTTCTTTGACTTTGGGCTCCTGTAATTGTGTTCGATCTGGTTCACTGGACCCAATAATAATGTATTATTGATGATGACGGTCTTTACGCCGTCTCTTAATGGAGCGGGAAGGTAAATGTCCGCCGTGGGTCCCAAAGCAACTTTACAGAAAGAAGCATTATGGGTAATGAACGCTGCACCGGAGCTCTTCCTGCATTCATCTGCAAGCCGAATAAACACGGAAAACTGCCTAATCATAACTTGTCGTAAGCGCCGTAGCGAAACACTTCATCGAAAATCTATATTTTATCATTTAGGAACCTAGTGTGCAGGTTTTGAAATGCTTCCCATGCTAACGAAAACCATCCCATCAAGTTATGAGGTTTTTGAGTAGTGATGATTTCTTGGTTATGTGGATGTTAATAAAACGTTCGGCTTCAGAGCTTCGCAAACGTCACAGGAATGTTACTTTCGAATGTTCTGAAACGACGGCGTTTAAAAAGGACATTATTAATGTCTTCAGTTTAACATTTTATTAACGTTATTGGAAGAACGATTGTTCATTACCTTCTGAGAGAGATGTAGATGAGTTTGTTACTTTATGGGAAAATATTAAGAGAAATATAGCATTGGTCCATTATAGCATTGGTTCCTTGGTTCCTTGGTTCATTGGTTCATTGGTTCCTTGGTTCATTGGTTCCTTGGTTCATTGGTTCATTGGTTCTTTGGTTCATTGGTTCCTTGGTTCATTGGTTCATTGGTTCTTTGGTTCATTGGTTCCTTGGTTCATTGGTTCATTGGTTCCTTGGTTCATTGGTTCCTTGGTTCATTGGTTCATTGGTTCTTTGGTTCATTGGTTCCTTGGTTCATTGGTTCATTGGTTCCTTGGTTCATTGGTTCCTTGGTTCCTTGGTTCCTTGGTTCCTTGGTTCATTGGTTCATTGGTTCTTTGGTTCATTGGTTCCTTGGTTCATTGGTTCATTGGTTCTTTGGTTCATTGGTTCCTTGGTTCATTGGTTCATTGGTTCTTTGGTTCATTGGTTCCTTGGTTCATTGGTTCATTGGTTCCTTGGTTCATTGGTTCCTTGGTTCCTTGGTTCCTTGGTTCCTTGGTTCATTGGTTCCTTGGTTCATTGGTTCTTTGGTTCATTGGTTCTTTGGTTCATTGGTTCATTGGTTCCTTGGTTCATTGGTTCATTGGTTCATTGGTTCCTTGGTTCATTGGTCACACCGGGAAAGGAAAGCCAAATCAAATGCATTGTGGGATAGTGTACGGCCATTCGTTATTCGTTAAGTCAGAAAAGCGCCATTCTGTAACGTAGAAATACACTGTAAATATTGATGATCGGAGTGCAAATGAAGCGATACTGGAAGAACGATTGTTCATAACCTTCTGAGAGAGATGTAGATGAGTTTGTTTCTTTATGGGAAAATATTAAGAGAAATGTAGCATTGCCCTACAGTGAATGGGTGCCACCAGAATGAGTATCAGCTCATAAAAAAGCCTTAATGATGGATTTGTTTCATATCGCAAGACGTTCACCTCTGGACTGGAGCGCTGTGGATTATTGTAATGTTTTTATCAGCTGTTTGGACTCTCATTCCGACGGCACCCATTCACTGGAGAGCACCCAGTGCCGAGACACCGATGCAATGCTGCATTTCCCCAAACCCGATGAAGACGCAAACCCGTCCGCATCTTGAATGGCCCTGAGGGTGAGGACATTTTTAGGAAATTTCCGTTTTTGCGTGAGCTACTGTAATCCTTCAGGGCATCGCTAGACGGTTGCGTGCAGAGTCGAAGTCAAAAGAGTCGCTCCACGAGTCTCAGAAGAGCAGTCGTAACAGCGCAAACATGGCTAAATATCCCTAACATTCCTTCCGCTCTCTCCAACCCTTCCCCGGAGACCAATCCCTCTCACGCTCAAAAAAGGAGGTCGAACTAAACTAAGGCGCTTCATTATAAAGTGCAAAAAATAGTCACGCTTATGTGGCAATTAGAGCTGCTGGATAGCACAATTACCCATCTTTTTCACATTACGACTTAATCTCTCCCTCCTCCGAGCTCGGCGCCGGAGAACCACGCGACATTTAACACTCCTGTCAGACGCAGGAAGAGCGGGAAGCTCCGGTCGCTCCTCACACTCATTGGCTGATTGGCCCCCCGCGACGAGGCTCTTAAAATGGAAATCGCGGTACAAATAATTAATGCTTTTGTCTCACCTACGGGACACGTGGCCAGACGTTTGTGACACCAGAAGACGGTATAGCACACGTACGACTCATTTTGACCATCGAGAATCAAGAAATGAGGAAAGGAAAGCCAAATCAAATGCATTGTGGGATAGTGTACGGCCATTTGTTATTCGTTAAGTCAGAAAAGCTCCATTCTGTAATGTAGAAATACACTGTAAATATTGACGATCGGGCTGCAAATGAAGCGCAGCACAAAACAACAGTATTCAAAATACACAGAAGCAGCTTTGGAGTCATGCAGAAAATCAAGGGAGTAAATAAATGCATGGTTTGCTGCATTTATAGTTTTTATTAAGATTTTGAATATTTCATTTTAATTTTTGTTAAAATTTAAGTCAACTTGTATTTTCAAATTTTTTATTAGTTTTATTAAAAAAGCTATGTCTATGCATTGTTTATTAATTTCCAGTGGTCAAATGATTAATTGCATCCAAAATAAAAGTTCATCATATATGTGTGTGCACTGTATATATATATATATATATATATACACATATATATATATATATATATATATATATATATATATATATATATATATATATATATATATATATATATATATATATATATATACATATATAAGACACACACATGCATGTATATATTAAAGAAAAATGTTTATATATATTATAATGTTTATATATATATATATATATATATATATATATATATATATATATATATATATATATATGCTATATATTTTGAAAATATTTACATGATTATACATTTATATAGAAATGTTCTTATATTTTACATTATGCATAAATACATTTCATAGATAAACAACATATTTTGCTTAAATATATATACATATAAAAATACAAAAACGTTTATTTTGCATGCAATTAATCACGATTAATCACTTGCACTAATATATACACACACACACACACACATATATATATATATATATATATATATATATATATATATATGTGTATATATATATATATATATATATATATATATAATTTCTTTTTTCAGATTTAGTTGCTGTAGTCGATCAAGTGAAACAAAATGAAAATGTAACGGTTTTGTAGATTTCAATTTTTTTCAGTTAACTTTCTGTTTCAAGTAATGAAAGTGTTGTTGTTTTACGGTTCTGACTGTAGTTCCGGTTGAAGTGTAACCCTAAAGCGTTCCACTAAATAAAAAAATAATAATAATCTCACAATTTTGACTTTTATTTTGGCGCAATTGCAAAATGTAAACCATTGCGTAATATGAAATCAAAAGTGTCGAATACTGCATCAACTTGAAATACTAAGAAATAAGGTAAGAATTGCGACATAATATGTTGATGAGCCCTTTTTATTTTTGAGTCAGTGGCAGAATTGATTAGCCCTGCACGCATGTAACTGTTGACGTGATGATACTGTACGTACTGTACTTCACAAGCACTACGGGCTGCAGCAGACCCAGCAGCTGAAGACTGATAAATTGTTCCCGGTTCATCTTTGAACTGCGCCTCGAAGCCCGTCTCCATCCGTCATTTGTTTGTGGGAGGGACACGCAGCGTCGGTGTTTAGAGAAAGTGAATGGAGAGATAAACGGGGCTGACAGCGCAGGAGGTGAAAAAGCCCTGGAGGATAAATGAGGCTGATGCATTATTTTCCAGGCCTGTTTGAATTCAATCAGCCGGGCAGAGCTGGACGGCTCGGTCATATGATGAAGCGGTTAGTCTGGATGATGTTATAGTTATTGATCATGAAGCTTCTCAGCATGACAAATCAATCCGGTCCAGCTCTGAGACTATATCAGCCTCGATACCTGCCTTTATCTGTGCTGTATATAGTCTGTCTGTCTTTAATTGCATCCAAAATAAAAGCTTTTGTTTACATGATATATGTATATTTATTATGTTTATATAAGAATCTGTTTTCGTGATTATACATTTATATATTGATTTTCTTATATTTTACATTATGCATAAATAAATGTAATAGATAACATGATTTTTATATATATATACATATATTTATATATAAAAAATAAAAATACAAAAACTTTTATTTTGCATGCAATTAATCACGATTAATCAGTTGATAGCACTAATATATATATATATATATATATATATATATATATATATATATATATATATATATATATATATATATATATATATATATATATATACATACATTCATTATATATATATATATATATATATATACTGATTAATTGCATGCAAAATAAAAGGTTTTTGTTCACATGTGTGTGTACTGTGTGTATTATATTTTCTAAATTTTGCCATGGAAATATAAATACATTAAATCATTTAGCATTTACTGACAATGATATAGAAATATATAATAATATATAAATATTACGGATATGCACTTTTACATATATTTGCATGAACATATTTTCAGTATACGTGCATATATATATATATATATATATATATATATATATATATATATATATATATATATATATATATATATATGATAAAATGATATGTAATTATATCTAGAAAGTGCAGTTAGCTAAAATGTATACACATGTTAATAATATATGTTAATAATTGTACATATAAATTATAAATCTAATGTAGAAGTTAATTTGAAGTAAAATACTTTAAATACTTTTTAGTTACTTGTCATTTCTCATAGAATATTTAGGTTATATATATATATATATGGAATACGAACTGCTTGCATTTATGTTCTGGACAGAGAACTCTTTTCCGTCTTTTATTGTGATCTGATGTGTACTCTGTAGGTTGTCTCTTTGGCAGGTATTAAGTGCACACAGATCCCCAGTCCCCGTTAAACGCCAGCGGCTCCTGAGGGCCTCCGTCTGAAGCCGCTGCCGCTCACAAAGACGGCCAATTCAATAAGAGACATCGGGGACGGAGACACAGCTGGAACACAAACCTCAAGGACGACGCCGTCGATATACAGACTATTGTTGCATCGTAATAGTGGAGTGTCAATGAGAAACTTCCCATCATGCATCAGCTGGGGAGATAAGAGCACAGTCCTGGACTTCATCGACTGTAACCTCATTTTACAAGCGCCTTTCCTCCTAAAACAAGATATGGATTTGAAATAATGATTTGTACAGCACAAAAATAAATAAATAAAATAATAACAGAATATATATAGAATATATATTTAGCAGTACATTTGAAGTGGATCAAAATGATCAAATGTATATATATATAGTGATTAATGTTGATATTGATTCATTGTTATTAATCACATACAAAAATTTAATTATGTTTAATACATATTTACATGCATTTATATTCATATAATTTTAATTATATATCAATATATTAA
>NW_025048355.1:872500-877500 GCF_018831695.1 Puntigrus tetrazona | reverse complement strand
AGAGAGACAGAGAGAGAGAGAGAGAGAGAGAGAGAGAGAGAGAGAGAGACAGAGAGAGAGACAGAGAGAGAGACAGAGAGAGAGACAGAGACAGAGAGAGAGATAGATAGATAGATAGATAGATAGATAGATAGATAGATAGATAGATAGATAGATAGATAGATAGATAGATAGATAGATAGATTCAATAAAGTAGACAGATAGATAGATAGATAGATAGATAGATAGATAGATAGATAGATAGATAGATAGATAGATTCAATAAAGTAGACAGATAGATAGATAGATAGATAGATAGATAGATAGATAGATAGATAGATAGATTCAATAAAGTAGACAGATAGATAGATAGATAGATAGATAGATAGATAGATTCAATGAAGTAGACAGATAGATAGATAGATAGATAGATAGATAGATAGATAGATAGATAGATAGATAGATAGATAGATAGATAGATAGATTCAATAAAGTAGACAGATAGATAGATAGATAGATAGATAGATAGATAGATAGATAGATAGATAGATAGATAGATAGATAGATAGATAGATAGATTCAATAAAGTAGACAGATAGATAGATAGATAGATAGATAGATAGATAGATAGATAGATAGATAGATAGATAGATTCAATAAAGTAGACAGATAGATAGATAGATAGATAGATTCAATGAAGTAGACAGATAGATAGATAGATAGATAGATAGATAGATAGATAGATAGATAGATAGATAGATAGATAGATAGATAGATAGATAGATAGATAGATAGATAGATAGAGATCAACAGGTAGTATGTGAGTGTCTTCGGGGGTTTATTAGCGTCAGCCTGTGGTTTCTGTCTGATCTGGATTAATATGTCAGAGTAATTGGTTGATGTTAACAAACCTCCAGGTTTATAAAGACTCTCTACGTCTCAGTGGTCAATAGCGCTCACCCGCAGCCGCTAACAAGACCCAGCGTTAGCCACTTAGCAAAGGTCAAGGATGGCGAAGCGCTAGTCAAAGGATCGATCCATTAACCTGCTGCCGTGCTCTGTGTCTGTGAGAGGCTAATGAAGGCCCGCTTCACCCCGGAGAAACAAACATCACACGGAGAGAACGTGCAGCCGTTCTGCTAAAAATACACTCGCACCTGTTACCATCAAAACTAAACATATTATGTAAACCTCAGGTGCCTGTAGTCTCTTCTGCTCATCAAGGCTGCCTTCAGTTGACCAAAAATAGTAAAAACAGTAATATATTAAAGTATTATTACAATTCCTGTGAATCAAAGCTGTCATTGCTCCAGTCTTCAGTGTCACATGATCCTTTACAAATCACTCTCATATGCTGATTTGCTGCTCAAGAAACATATCTGGTTATTGTTAATATTAAAAACAGTTGTGCCGCCCGAAAGGGGTGTGGAAACCATGATAGATGCGTTTTATTTTCCAGAATTAAATGTGATCGAATCACCAGAGACAGATGTCACCTCAAGGTCATCCAAGATGGATGGATGGATGGATGGATGGATGGATGGATGGACAGATAGATAGATAGATAGATAGATAGATAGATAGATAGATAGATAGATAGATAGATAGATAGATAGATAGATAGATAGATAGATAGACAGACAGGTGGATGGATGGATGGATGGATGGACAGACAGACAGGTGGAATGATAGATAGATAGATAGATAGATAGATAGATAGATAGATAGATAGATAGATAGATAGATAGATAGATAGATAGATAGATAGATAGATAGACAGACAGGTGGATGGATGGATGGATGGACAGACAGACAGGTGGAATGATAGATAGATAGACAGATAGATAGATAGATAGACAGACAGACAGACAGACAGGTGGATGGATGGATGGATGGACAGACAGACAGGTGGAATGATAGATAGATAGATAGATAGATAGATAGATAGATAGATAGATAGATAGATAGATAGATAGATAGATAGATAGATAGATAGACAGACAGGTGGATGGATGGATGGATGGATGGATGGATGGATGGATTCAATAAAGTAGATAGATAGATAGATAGATAGATAGATAGATAGATAGATAGATAGATTCAATAAAGTAGACAGATAAAAACTAGTTATATTTGTTACAGGAACGATGGCGCACATATAAAGGTTAAATAAATGAACATAGTAAATATTTAATGAGGGTTGTGAATGGATTCACACTCCTGACGGGCTTGGCAGGTCGCTAGCATATACTAGATGGGTCACAGAGAGGGAATTGAAGATGGGAGAAGGTGTATGTGTGTGTGTGTGAGAGAGAGATAGAGAAAGAGAGTGTGAAACAGACAGAAAGTGCTAATTTTAGCACAGGGTGATAAACCTTGCTACCCTGTGGGACAGGCTGATATCAAAGGGAATACATGCTGACTCGGTTGCCATGGTGAGCATAATTCAGCTTGGAAGTCTCCTAATTGGGAAGCTGGGATATATAGGGGGAAAATTAAATATAAAAAGGCTGCATGTTTATAATGATGGTCAAGAATCCCACATGCTCCGCTTCAGAGCTTCGAGAGGATTCGGTCTGAGGTGGCCGAGGCTGGATCCGTTTTCAAGCAAAGACAGATAATTAGAGAAACAGCTGCACATGTTTGTGGTGAACTCATATTTGATTGATTTTCTCCTCAAATCAGATGATGAAAAGAGTTTTCCAGCCAAATAATGACTTTAGCTAACTGATTACTTGAAGCAGAGGCATTAAATGATGAGACATCTCAGAAACCTGCTGTTTTTAAGCATTATGTGTGCGTTGCTCCAGAAAACTGCCATCTTAATTTTATTAATCCCTAAGGCAACATGTCTTCCAACCCAAGACAGATTACAGTAACATATAGTGTATAACCGTTTCCCATGGTTTTTGCCGTCTTTTGTCCCCGGCTGGAACTGTACCCGTTTTATAGCATGTCCAAAACTGCCCATAAATAGATGTAAGAAAGCTCTATATCCTGCTGGATACCAGAGTAATTGTGTGGTAATTATTTTCACCAGCAGAGGGCACTATGGGTCTCGTATCGCTGCTGTAGCTGTGAAGAAGAAGTGCAGAGCGGTATTATCATCAGTTATCAAAACACCGTGATCAGTTAAAATGCTAATTAACTTACGAACGTGTAACTTACTGTATATAAGGAAAAATTAACTTTGGTATGCTTATGATACGCAGTGTGCAGGATTAGGGTTATGGGCTAGATGCTTAAGAACAGTATCAGAAAACCGCGTATCATATGCACGCCAAAAAAAATCGTGTCATATGCACGTCGAAAAAAATCGTATCATATGCACGCCAAAAAAAAAATCGTATCATATGCACGTCAAAAAACAAAAAAGTGTCATATGCACGTCAAAAAAAAAAAAATCGTATCATATGCACGCCAAAAAAAATCGTATCATATGCACGTCGAAAAAAATCGTATCATATGCACGCCAAAAAAAAATCGTATCATATGCACGTCAAAAAACCAAAAAGTGTCATATGCACGTCAAAAAAAAAAAATCGTATCATATGCACGCCAAAAAAAATCGTATCATATATGCGTCAAAAAACAAAAAGTGTCATATGCACGTCAAAAAAAATCGTCGATCATATGCACGCCAAAAAAAATCGTATCATATGCACGCCAAAAAAATCGGTATCATATGCATCAAAAAAAAAATCGTGTCATATGCACGTCAAAAAAAATCGTATCATATGCACGCCAAAAAAATCGTGTAATAAGCACGTCAAAAAAAACGTATCATATGCACGCCAAAAAAGTCGTGTAATAAGCACGTCCAAAAAATCGTATCATATGCACGTCCAAAAAATCGTATCATATGCACGTCAAAAAAAATCGTATCATAAGCACGTGTAGAAAAATCGTATCATAAGCACGTCAAAAAAAATCGTATCATATGCACATCAAAAAAATTCGTATCATATGCACGCCAAAAAAAAAATCGTATCATATGCACGTCAAACATGTGCATAGCGTGCATGCCGAAGTCAATTTTTGCATATGAATGCTACTATTTATACGCATTTTCAGGAGACCGGGCTCCTTAAATAAATGTGCTTTATAAAGTCTATGTTATACTTCCCGCGTGCGCAAGTCAGCTATGGTCCTCGTGATGTAGGCTGCAATGCAATGGCTGCAATGAGTCGATCGGTCTGTGGCACTGCTCAGGTGTTATGAGAGCCCAGGTTGCTCTGATAGTGGCCTTCAGGGTCTGACATATCGCATCTTCCTCTTCACAATACCTCATAGATTTTCTATGGGGTTAAGGTCAGGCGAGTCTGCTGGCCAATTAAGAACAGGGATAGCACGGTCCTTACACCAGGTGCTGGTAGCTCTGGCACGGCGCCAAGTCCTGTTGGAAAATGAAATCTGCATCTCCATAAAGTTGGTCAGCGGCAGGAAGCATGAAGTGCTCTGAAACCTCCTGGTATACGGCTGCGTTGACCTCGGACCTCAGAAAACACAGTGGACCAACAGCAGAAGAAGACATGAACCCCAAACCATTACTGACTGGAAACTTTACACTGGACCTCAAGCGACGTGGATTCTGTGCCTCCAGACTCTGAGACCCTGATGTCCTTTCATCAGAGAGCATGACTCTGGACCTCTCAGCGGCAGTCCAGTCCTTTGTCTTCTGACGCTGTCTGTTGTTCAAGAGCGTCTTGACACAAGGAACGAAACGGCTTCTTGAAGCACTGACTCCAGCTGCGGTCCACTCTTTGTGAATCTCCCCCACGTTTTTGAATGGGTTTTGTTTCTCAATCCTCTCCAGGGCTATCCCTATTAGCTCTGAACAGCCAGCCTCTTTTGCAGTGACCTTTAGTGTCCTGCCCTCCTCGTGCAAGTCGTCTTTCGGACACCTGTCAAGTCGCCAGTCTTCCCCATGATCTACAGAACTTCACCGAGAGACCATTTAAAGGCCTTTGCAGGTGTTTCGAGTTCGTTATCTGATTAGAGCGTGGCGCCAGGTGTCTTCA
>NW_025048355.1:860000-867500 GCF_018831695.1 Puntigrus tetrazona | reverse complement strand
GTCTTTTTTTTCTTTTTTAAACTGGCCTGGTAAACTCTTCAGCCGGCAAGACAGGAAGTAGAATAGCGTCCAATCACATCACGTCTGGTCACCAGACCTCAAAGAATGTCTCAAAGAAACCACTTAAGATCAAACAAAACTCAATCAACCAATCACAGTCCGGCACGATCATCCTCAGCGTCAGGAAACCGTGGAGTGCAGCCGAGGCCCGAGAAAAAAAAAGGGCCAGGTTTGAGCCAAGATGGCGGAGATGAGTCCGTTCAGGCAGCGACCGGGTGCTAATGTAAACAGAGCGCTAGTGCGAGTGTCAAGAACCCCCGGTGCTTCTCGAAAGTCCTGCCAGAAAGCGCCGGGATCACGGATGCAGTCACAGTCTGTCAGCGTAAGAAAGGTTTGGTATCTGCGTGAACGCTCGGATGCAGCATTCAGATTATTACTCGCTCTCAGCATTGGTTGGGCCCTCGCCTGGGCCGTCTTTTGGGAAACACGTGGATGAAGGGAAAACGTTTCTCGCTTCTCGCACTCAGCAGCGTCGCATCAAACGTATTAAAGCACTTCAGTACGTCAATGAAAAGATCCGGGTGAATCTCAGGAAATGACTGTCACTTATTACCTTTTACTCCAGGAATTATGCTTTGCGTCAAGAAAATGAAGTACGTTTTGGGCACATTTCTCAACAGCTGTTATGCGAAAAAGCTTATTAAAATACATGCACATCAAACTAATAATATATCTGATGTCATTTGTGGAGATTATATGCAGACACTGCAATTTCAGTTTATAGCTGATTAAATATATGTATTTATACATTTTATGTAAAAAATTATATATTTTTTTATTAATGTAAAAATGTTTTTCACTTCAGAAATAACTGACTAATACGTTTTTCTTCATATATTCTTAACTTTCTGAAAATGCAAAGATAATTTCTCGTATTTTTCTTATCATTGTCATTTTTCACCTTTTTTTGGTTTTTTTTAATTAATATAACAATCATGAAGAAAATCAAGGAACTGTTTATTTCTTTGCAGCATTTAATGCCAGTAACTGTCGTTATTTTCACGACAATTAAACATTTATTCACAACTGTAATGTACTAAGAGTAAATGTATGCATATCTACACAATAGTATATTTTATGCAGCTTTAAAGTACAGTGTGAATGCATGAATATTGTCCAGCGGTAGTGTTGTTTTACTGCTTTTAATTTTTGCTAAATAAATGGAAAAAAAAAATGCATTTCCTGTTGTTTGTGATTATAAATGCATTTATAGGCATTGCGATTTCACTTTATAGCTGATTAAACCTATGTATATTTTATTTAATTAATTTTTTTATTAAACATTACATTTAAATAATATTTTTTTTCCCATTAATAAATATATCAGCAAGACCTGTCGTGAAAATAATGTCGAAATTCGGTTCCAAAAGCTCCATCATTTCCTGCGAATGCGCAAAGAATTCCTGGTATTTTCTGCGAGATATAAAATACTCCATGCATTCGTGAGATTCACCCTTTCGCCTGCATAACACCACTAAAACAAAGCCTTCGTCACGAAACGGCTGTTATTATTGCACTGGGCAACGTTTGGTAATCATAATGTCCTCCGTTAAAAAAATAGGAAAAGATAAAGTTTTCTAGCCATTAACTTATAATAGAGATTCTCTATATTAGATCTGTAGGATGAGCTTCGAATGGAAGTGTGCAAGGGAAGTGCATGTGGTGGAGAGCGAGAGAGACCCAGCTCGGCCTCTCTCTCTCTCTCCCCTGAAGAGTTCAGCCCAGAGTCGCCCCCTGGTGGCCCTGAGACGCAGCCCTGAGACCCGCAACACCAGGCCAAACACAGACAGACCAACAAAAACAAGACAACCGTGCCTTCTGTCCACCGGCCGGCTCCATGTGTGTAGAAACGCGTGGGGAATGTTATGCCGAGTTCACTCTGCGCCATTTTCAAAGTCGCCATATTTACACGATGCCATGTAAGATTTTTTTGGTTCCTTAAAGAAAGTCAAACCAGCTATTTTAAGTCGACGCCAAACTCGGCCATTAGCATATCGGCCGCACGCCCGTTTGATCTTTTCACGTTGGTCTGAATGAAAATGCTAATTCGTTCTTTGCCACTAGGTGCCGCTTTTGGAAAGGTAAAAGGTTACTAACACCGCTTTGAATGAAATCGACCGATCGCCGGAGGGGTTTGGAAAAAAACTGCATATTATAAGAAAATGAAAATAGTTTTTGAACTTTTCACAGCCTATAATAATGCGCACTTTAACATCAAAAAAGGTTCTTGGTGGCGAAAGAAGGTTCTGGATTATAAAAAGGTAGACGCTTCGTTAAAAGACCGAAAACGATTTTTTCTTTGTGGTGCACCTTTACTTTTAAGGGTGCATTGAGCTGCACGATAAATCGAAATGAAATGGTGATAAAGCAAAAGCTGCGATAGCCATTCTTGTCAGTGATGTGATCAGTTGTCCGTCTACTGACTAATTAACTAATAAACATACAACCAAATATGAGTTCAACGAGACGTTTGTATAAGAAGTAGTAAAGAATCCCTCACTGGCCTGCATGTGACAGACGCACATAAAACCAGCAAGCCCTGCAAATTAATATATTTTTAAAACCACATATTATACAGACACGTCATATTTTATCCTGTTAATTTTGTTGCACTTGACGCATTTTTAAGCTTTCACTACGCATGCTTTAACCATTGTTTTTAAGTTTTTGTTGCGTCTGCACACGTTCAACCAAGTGTGTGGTGTTTCGGACGCTTCGAAACAGTGAGTCATTTTGCGAATCAATTGATTCGAAGCTTCGATTCCTGTCTAGCGTAGCTTATCAGTGAACTACGGCTCTGTGCGGAGATGCGTCTGATAAAATACACACGGTCGTCTCGTTCGATTAATCGCGCAGCCCTAGTGTAGCTCCGATTGCATCTTTGCGTTAACGAGCAAGAATTTGCCTCCGTTTTCGATTCTTTCGCCAAACTTGTTGAGTGAAATCGCGCAGTGTGAACTCGGCATGAGATGTTGGCCTCCCGACGGCTTTCACAGCGTGGATTCGCACTCCACTTTGCAGGTGGTGGTGGCGGCGCCTTTGCGCGTGAGCTTGAGGAAGCTGGGTTTCTCGGCCACGCCGTTGTTATCGGGGCCCGTCAGCGCTCGCGTCTGCTCGGCCTCTCCGCCGGAGCCCGGGTAGATGACGAGGAAGCAGGCGGAAAGGAAGCCCAGGAAGGAGCCGCCGGAGGCCACCATGGGAATGACGCGCACGCTGCCCACCGCGTCCACGACCGCTCCCAGCGCCGACGCCACCAGGATCTGAGAGATGTACACCTGACACGACAGGATGGCGCAGTCGATGCCAAAACCTCGCTTGGAGTTGCCGGGGCTGTGATGGACGTACTGCGAACGGCAGAAAACACACGGGTCGCGTGTCAGCATCCAATGATTCTGCCCTCTATGAGATCTCAGTCCAGAAACTGCTGATTACCAGTAAAGCTACATTTAAAAAAATTACTTAATTGTTGTAATGATACTTAACAACATATTCAAGCCAGCTACTTACACTGTTATTTAGACCAAGAAAGTAATTTGATGACATGTAATGCCTGTTACTTATTAAAGTGTCACCCTCAACCCTGAGTTCTGTGTAGCGGTCAGGACAAAGATTAGGACTAACACTGGGATTAGCTTTAATACGGCAGGATTACTGTCTCACAGAGATGAACGTAAGAGCCTCTGACCTCTTTATTATCATGATACTGGCCCAGCAGCGCGTACGGACAGTACGAGATGCTCATGGAGATGATGCCCATGCTGCTGATCATCACCATGGAGACGTAGACATTGGGGAAGATCGCCATGACGGCCGTACCGATGGCAAAGCCCAGAGTGCCCAGGATGTAGATGACCTTTATGCTGAGGTCAAAGTTATCCAGGTACTTCTGCAGTACAGCTACGTTGACAAAAAGACACACAGATGAAGAATTACACTCGAACAGATCAGACTGGTGATCTCTGGTGTCAGGATACGTACCTGAACAGATGGCGGCGGTGGCAGCGTAAATCACCAGCCCCCAGCAGCCCATCTGAACCCCTCTGTGGTAGTTATGAAGGGCGGTGGAGTTCAGCGGGGCCTGCAGAGACACACTCAGGGTAAAAACTGGGTGGCAGTGAAAGAACGCCATCTTCCACTTTAAGCTTGAAGCAAATATTTTGTTATTAGACCGAAATTTTATGGATTTTAGTCATTTGCTAAATTTTACCATGTTGCATCTTTCAAACCATACTGCTTACTGCCAGCAATCCCAAATAAGAATTATTTTCAAAAATATTTTTAATATCTAGTTTTTTTGACTGACTAAACAGGGATTTCCAAAGTTCTCTGTCAGATGAACCCTTTTGATGTGAAATATTTACTTCAAGGAATTCTGAGGTAATACTTGAGTAATGCATCCTTTAGTAAGTGCTCTATTAAATCACTGAATTTTTTTAATGAAATTGTCAATTTTTTGTTTTTAATAACAAAACATATGACACATGCAAACAAGTACAATATTACATTGTATCCATTAAAGCTGTACATTCAATTAGTGCAACTTTGCATTTAAGATTCACATACGTTCGATCAGTTCATGTATTTCCTGGGAATCGAACCCACAACCTCTGTGACAGTAATGCATAATGTTCTAGTGCTTGAACAACAGAAATGCTTTTATACATTATCATAGCTCAAATAATAAAGCATGGCATTAGCAATGCCAATGTTGTGGGTTCAATTCCCAAATAATGCGTGAACTTTGCTACTGTTTGACCTACAGGAATATTTTGGTATAAAACTGCATTAGCAGTGCCGAGGTTGTGGGTTCGATTCCCAAGGAATGGATGAACTGATAGAATGTATGTGTACCTTAATGTTTCTCTCACTATTTAGTTGCCTTTGTGGGTAAATGACACTAAAATTATAATTTAGGGTGAAAGATTCCCCATGCTTTGCTTGCATTGTATGCATTGAAACTACATTTGAACAGTTCATGCATTGCCTGGGAATCCAACCCGCAGCCTCAGCAAAGCCAATGCACCATGTGCTACTGTTTGAGCTACAGGAATGCTTTTCTACATTATCATAGCTCCAATAATAAAGCATGGCATTAGCAATGCCAAGGTTGTGGGTTCAATTCCCAAAGAATTGCATAAACTGTGCTATTGTTTGAGCTACATGAATGTTTTTACATAAAACTGCATTAGCAGTGCTGAGGTTGTGGGTTTGATTCCCAGGGCATGCATAATAGAGCATGGCATTAGCAATGCCAAGGTTGTGGGTTCAATTCCCAAAGAATGCATGAACTGTGCTACTGTTTGAGCTACATGAATGTTTTTACATAAAACTGCATTAGCAGTGCTGAGGTTGTGGGTTCGATTCCCAGGGCATGCATAATAAAGCATGGCATTAGCAATGCCAAGGTTGTGGGTTCAATTCCCAAAGAATGCATGAACTGTGCTACTGTTTGAGCTACATGAATGTTTTTGCATAAAACTGCATTAGCAGTGCTGAGGTTGTGGGTTCGATTCCCAGGGCATGCATAATAGAGCATGGCATTAGTAATGCCAAGGTTGTGGGTTCAATTCCCAAAGAATGCATGAACTGTGCTACTGTTTGAGCTACATGAATGTTTTTCTACATTATCATAGCTCAAATAATAGAGCATGGCATTAGCAATGCCAAGGTTGTGGGTTCAATTCCCAAAGAATGCATGAACTGTGCTACTGTTTGAGTTACATGAATGTTTTTGCATAAAACTGCACTAGCAGTGCTGAGGTTGTGGGTTCGATTCCCAGGGCATGCATAACCTGACCAAACCTGTCAACTCATATGCAATGTATGTCTCATTAGATGCAGTTTAATTAGCAATGCAACGCTCACCGTCGGGTCGCCCTCGTAGATGACCTGCCCCATGAAGTCGGTGTAAAACACAGCCTCAGCGATGATGGAGAACCACGTGACCAGATGACACACGCACAACCTGAACAGCTCTTTGGGCATCTTCAGCATGGACATCCAGAGCAGACGGACGGTGGTCTCGGCCTCGCCCTCCTCGCTCTCCGTGTCCCCGCTGGAGTTGGTGTTCCCGCTCTGGTGCCTCGTTCTCTGCGCGCTCCTCTGCTTCTGCCGCTTCTCCATCTCGTAGATGTCGTTCATGCTGCGGGACGGTTTGATGAGGAACGCGGCGTTGGCACGCCGGTAGCGGTAGCGGTGGGATCCGACCCGGCCGTAATAGGAGAAGGTGCAGGACGACTGTCGGTAGAAAGTGTGACGTCTGCGGCGCATGGAAGCATTGGTGCTGGAGGGTTTGATTCCGGGCGGCCCGTGGCCGTTGAGGTCCATCGCGTGTCCGTTGGGCGATTTGGATTGGTTGAGCTGGCTGTTAAGCAGAGCTTCTTCTCCGTCACGTTCGGCGTGCTGCAGGAACACAGATAGCCTGCTAAATTTTCCGCGCAGGAACTCTTGGCTCTCTACGCTGCTGCTGCGCCGCGGCGGCGACCCGTGATAGGAAGAAATGCGATCTTGGAAGATAGACGGCTCGATTTCACGCAGAAACAGCATGTCGTGGTGGTCCAGCGTAGCGTCGGCCATCGCCAAAACGGAGTCGCTTTTACTCCGAACGATGTCCACGTCTAAAAAGTCCATGTCCAGGTCTCGCTCCGATCGCCGGTCGGCGTAGAGGTCGTAATGCTCGTAGGGCTCGTCCTCGTGGATCATTTCGAGCTGGGGTTGGTGCGATGCGGTTTTAACACTGGAATTGGTCTCCGCCTCTTCGTCCAGACGGTCCTGTTGGGGGCTGAACTGCTGCTCCTCGATGCTGAACAGATGCAGACCCACCGAAACAGTGAACAGAACCGCGGCGAACAGGAACAGAATTTGCTCTTGAGACTTGAAGGTTCGACCCAAGAAGGTGTGGGTCCAGTCAAGACCACCGAGGGCGTAACCGACCGCCCCTCCGAGCCCTTAAACACAACATACACAGTTTAGCACTCATTCTATATGCATATACTCTAATACTTCCTAAACTGTATTTTTCCCCCATTTCCAGAATAAATATATTGTAGTACAAATATCTAAATGTTATTAAATCAATATACATTTCCTTGAACCAAAATGAGGGAAAAAAGTGTCATGGGGTATAAAATGTTTTTTTTATTTTCTCAATGACAGATCATTTTCTCTCAACACAATAATAAAGCTTTTGGCTTTTTGAGAAGCGTTTTTTAAATGCAACATGTAAAAACTATATTCTCATTTAGTATTGGTGCAAGTACTTTCTCATTTAGTATTCCTGTTTTCCATGAATGCATAAAAATTATACAATATTTAAGAATTTTAAAATGTACTTTTTTTTTTTTTTTTTACACATTTACTTGTGAAGGAAAGTGATGTCACTGATCAAATGTTTGTGTTTTTTTTTTTTTAAATATATTTTCTTTTAATCTAAAAATAAAT
>NW_025048355.1:852500-855000 GCF_018831695.1 Puntigrus tetrazona | reverse complement strand
CAAGTGAATTACTTGGCACAATTATGTTATATTCTGTGAATAGAAAAACACATATGACTATGTATAAAAAAAAAAAAAAAAAAAAACTGAAAATTTTAAATGCAGTTTTTATAGAAAAGGCAATTTTACATTTAGGACAAAATAGAGAAAAAATGTATAAAGAAATAAAATAAAATAAAATAAAATAAAATAAGGAATAAAAAATAATAATAAAGTAAAATAAAATAAAATATAAAATAAAATATAAAAAATATATAAAATAAAGAAAAATAAAATAAAATATAAAATAAAATATAAAAAATATATAAAATAAAGAAAAATTAAATACAAAAAATTAAATAATAAAGTAAAATAAAATAAGAAATAAAATATAAAATACAAAATAAAATAAAGAAACAAACTAAATAATTTTTGTTTAAAAAAATAAATTTAGTACAAAAGTATTTTTGTTTTGTTTTATATTTATAGATTCTTTTAATTATATAAAAATAAAACAAAACAAAAAATGAAAATGATAATAATAAATTGGAATATAAAATAAAGTCTAAATTAAAAATATTACTCATGGAAGAGTTGTGTGAAAAAAAAACCCCCAGCAAAGCACGACAGACTCGCTTCCAAAGAAATAAAATAATAATCATATTGTCTTTCATAAAATTGAGTTTGAGATGAAATGATTGTTGGACTGTCTGTAAAGTCAGCATAATGTTGTCATGTAGCTTCAGGAAGCTTGTCAGAAACATGC
The DNA here is from genome assembly GCF_018831695.1 of Puntigrus tetrazona. Taxonomy (NCBI): domain Eukaryota; kingdom Metazoa; phylum Chordata; class Actinopteri; order Cypriniformes; family Cyprinidae; genus Puntigrus; species Puntigrus tetrazona. The sequence goes on along the minus strand of NW_025048355.1, from coordinate 854,255 downwards.
TCTGAAACACTACGTCTGTGTAGACGACTTCCTGCAGTTACAGAGCCACAAACAGAGCAATCTGTCAGATTGTTTGTGAAAACGAGATTTGATTTCATAATTACGCCAAACAGTGAAAGCGCTTCTCTTCCAGACGCAGAGCTCAGGCTGAATCCAGTCCTGCGTGGAGCGTGTTTGTTCTGGGAGGCACATCTGTCTGCATCTCACACACTCACACACACACACACACCAGCTGTCCATCATAACCTCACAATCATAACCGCATCAGAACGCCTCGAGCAGACGACACTGATCATGTGGAGATTGGCACAGAGACGGTAATTTCACACGCAGAGAGGCAGAAGACTCTCACAGGAATCAGCTCTATCTTTAGAGAGAGTGTGTGTGTGTGTGTGTGTGTGTGTGTGTGTGTGTGTGCACAGAGCTATAACAGGATTATCACACACACACACTCTCCGGTCAGCGGTCAGAGAGACTGTCCGGTCTGTTACGTGAAGCGTCGAGGAGTCAGGTTTAGCTCTGAAACACACAGGACACCAGAGGAGAGCATTCCTGAAGTTATGCAAGAGACGTCCTGCGCAGATTAACAGATCATGATCCGCCTCGGGTAAAATTAACCGCTTTGACGCGTCAGCTACGACTTAACCAGCTAACTTGACGAGATTCCAGTAAACAAATAAATGAAGATAATTCATTCATTTAAAAAAGGAAAGATTTCTGCTTATATAATGAATCAAATTTATGAAGTATATTTTGTTGCTAACTTATATATATATATATATATATATATATATATATATATATATATATATATATATATATATATATATATATATATATATATATATATATATATATATATATTAATCATTTAATAATTATTTAAAATGAATACCAAATCGATACATTAAATTATAACATTATAACAAATTATTTACATTTCATTTATAAAATAATTATTTATTTATTTTATTTATAATAACTGAAATAATATATCTTTTTAATATATTTGAAATAATAAAAAAATTGAAAAAAATGAAACTGCATTATAAATAGAATTTATTATATTGTTTATATTATAAAAACATAAACCCAATAGCAAAATATATGTATAAATATTTTCAGAATTTTATTCTAAATAAATATTTAGATAATGCAAAATATAACATTATAAATACAAATATGAATACAAAAACACAATAAATAATAATAAGCATACATGTATACACTAATATAAATGTATAAATATAACTAATATTATTAATAAATATGTAGAATTTTTTTTTTTGCATGATAAAATAAATCTAAAAAATAATGACCTTATTATCAAATAACATTTAAATACATTTTAGGCATAAAGGGTGCTATTTGTTTTCCACAGTAGCTGAAAATATTTAACCCTGAAGTCTTTAACTGGACAAATACCAATTAGAAAAAAAGAAGAGAAAATTCTCACAATTCTTCATGCAAAAAAAAAAAAAAAAGAACGAGTATAAATTGTTCTCGACTAATTGTTCTCACGCTTTCTGTCAGAAATCCGCTGGAGCTGAGCCACTGCACCTGCTGGAGAGGACCGGGACCCGGGACCCGAAAAGGCCTCGCGCTCCTCTGGGAAACAGACGAAAGTCCTTATCGGAGTCAGACCGGATCTGACAAAGCAGCCGCTCGGTTCTCATCGGAAAACCACCTCCACTTCCTCTTCCTGCGGCTCCTTGAGGTGTTTTTAGATATTTAGTCTTTGCGGTTAAACAAAAG
>NW_025048355.1:767500-845000 GCF_018831695.1 Puntigrus tetrazona | reverse complement strand
ACAACCTTTTAGGAAAAGCGTTTCATTTCAAAAACGTCGAAAGTAACGCAAACGTAACGCACACCTCTCCGGTCCATCGATCCGAGCTACATGTTCGTAAGAAACAAACACACAATCGAGACATTTTAAGCTTAAATCCGGTGCTTTGGGCTTAAACATTACTCCTCTATTCCTTGCTTTCTCCGTTGAAGAACATCATCTCGCCTGAATCAGGAGAGAAATCTGCACAGGCCAAGCACTGATTTCATGGATCATAGACTCGTTTTGCCCAAAAGAGATCGTTAAAACGTCTTCGTTTCTTAGAAGCATGCAGCTTTTGGCTTTAACGAGACATTAGCTGCTGGACTGGAGCGCTGTGGATTACTGTGATGTTTTTAAATCAGCCGTTTAGACTCATTCTGACGGCACCCATTCACTGCAGGGCATCCGCTGACGAGACGCTGATGCAACGCTGTTCATTTCAATACGGTGAAGAAGCAAACTCATCTACATCGAATGTTGCATCTGTTAATGATATTTAACGAACCCGGGTTAACATGAACTATACCTTTTTAAAATCAGCTAACAGTAATTATTAAATACTGTGACAAATGTATTGCTGACTGTTGACTAATGTTACCAAATTGACTAAAAAACACACAAAAAAAGCATATTGTGCACACTATTGAGTAATGACTGAATCAGCACATCTACTTTTGATGAACCAGTTCATTGAAATGACACAGTTACAGCATAATAAATAATGGATCATGCCTCGGGGAGAAAAAAAATACTGCTCAAAAACAATGTCTTCAGTCAGTGTCCTGGTGCAGCTAGGTCTGGTGAGAAGCGGAGCTAATTTGCCATTTTTCATGCATTTTCAACACTGATAATAATCCAAAAATGTTTCTGTAGGATCATGTGACTCTGAAGACTGGAGTAATGATGCATTTATATACATTTTAGCATATATCTCTTATGTTAGGTTGTGATACCATTTCACAATTTTCCTGACTTCATTCAAAAACTATTAAAAATTGTCAATTATCATTCACCAAACTTTTAACAACCAGAGCGAATCAGACGCAAATAAAGATCGGTAGTAGATTTGAGAGCGTAGAAGCAGATAGAAGTCATCCATATCACAACCATCACTGTCGTCACATGACCACATGCGGCCGATGTACTTCCTGTTGCCGAAAAATGGACTTCTACAATAAAACATGACGATTTTGAAGGACGAAGCCCCTCTGCTCCTCCAGGCTCACAGCTGCTTGTGTGACAAAGCGCCATACTTTTCAGTAATATAAAGGTGTCGTTTGCATAATCTATAAACTGGCAGGAGAGTCATGCAGCATATGTCCCACAGCTCCTTTAATCTCTTTATCGTTATCTCACACACACACACACACACACACACACACACACACACACACACACACACACACACACACACACACACACACACACACACACAGCTCAGAGATGTAGAGGCGTTTCTTTGACATACAGGCCTACAGCTGAAGAGGCTGTTTATTAAAAACACTGAGCATGAAAACGACATAAATTGCCTGGAAATCAGGGCATAATCACAAATATTAGGTTTACACGTCCGTGCAGATTATTCAGTCCGTCGTGGGACGTCTAGTACAGTTAATCTAGTGAACTAGATCGGTTTGTCTGTGGCTCAAAATGTTCCAACGCTCATTCAAGTGTCTTCATTTTTATAGCAGAACTGGTCCACAGTATAAGCATTAGATTCAACCTTGATCAAAGCAGTGTGTGTGTGTGTATGTATATATATGTATATATATATATATATATATATATATATATATATATATATATATATATATATATATATATATATATATATATATGTATAATTATTACATGTTAAGCAGCATATGATTTTTAATTAAAAAATTAAAAAAAAATATATATATATATATATATATATATATATATATATATATATATATATATATATATATATTTATATATATATATATATATTATATATATATTTTTATCTATATATATTATTATTATTATTATATATATATATATCTATATTATATATATATTTTTAAATCATTAAAATCATATGCGTTTAACATGTAATAATTATACATTTGCATTTAATCTTTCTACTATTATCAGAATCAGTTAAAGAATAATCCATATGAGAAGAATCTGATTGTTGGGCCACAAAACCTGTTGCTGGTTGCTGCAGATCATGTTCCATGAAGATATTTTAGTAAATGTCCTAATTGTAAATGCATTAAAGTGTTATATTTTTATTATTAATGTATTGCCAAGCACAAATATTGCTATTGTATTTAGATTTTTTGCACGCTCAGATTCCAGATTTTCAAATTGCTTTATCTCGCCATATTTGTCCTATTCTAACAAACCATATAGAAATATATAAATCTGACACTTATGCGGTCCGGTTGTCTAACAGTTAACGCCGAGTGCTCTCACCTATCTGCAGCAGGACAGGTGTGACCAGCGCCGTCTCCATGGCGTAGCAGAACTCTCGTCCGAACATGACGGCGCCGTGCATGATCCACTGACGCAGCGGGATGCGGTCTATAGATCCCTCGCTGACCGACTCCTCCTGACTCTCCAAGTCCCGCCCTCCAGCCCCGCCCGCTCCATTAGCCCCGCCTCCTCCGGCCCGTTTCTCCACAGGCGTCACCACGGCGGCCTGCACCTGCACAGCGTCGGCCTCGGTGTTCTGCGGGGCCATCGTCGTCGGCATGCACTCGGAGCAGAGGTCACGTGTGGCTCCAATCACACGCAAATAACACACAAAATAAGGCGAAAACTAAAAAAAAAAAACCTAGGAAGAATAAAGCCAACAGCAGCACACCGCCGCTTCCCGTGGACGTCCTTCTGTGGAGGAAATCTGCCGCGGATCGGACTCAAGAAGCGAAACACATCCCCAGACGAGCCGATTGATGAAGGCCGCTTGCAGGAGCTCTGGGACGGGCCGTGTCGGGAGATTTGGTTCGGAACGATGGGGAGGATATGACTCTACCATGAGGTCACTCCCGCTGATGTGATGTGTGTGTGTGTGTGTGTGTGTGTGTGTGTGTGTGTGTGGGGGTGCGGGGGTGTATGTGCATGTAAGTGTGAGTGTGTGAGTGTGTGTGTGTGTTTACTGTCTACTGGAAACAGTAAAAATCCATATCAATTGCCATTCAGTTAATACCAGTTTCATGATTTGTATGGAGGAGGTGCTGTAGAGGGTGGAGGGCAGGCCGAGGGGTGAAGGGCAGGAGAAACCAGACGGAAAGCACCGGAGAATCCCCATGGAGTGACCGATCAATCTGAAAGAGAGCAGGAGAGAGAGAGAGAGTGTGTTACTCACAATAAAAGTTTCACAAAAAAGATCCTTGCACAATATGCATGTGCTTTTCTGCTTATACTTTCATGAAGTTATATTAAATATATGCACTTTTATGCATGTGCTTCTATGCAATTACATAAATGTGTGTTCTTTGACCGATTTATATTAATGCGTGTACTTTTATAAAATTGCATGTAATTTTGTGCATTCATGTTATGCATTTATGTGCTTTTATGCAACTACATCAAATAAATGTACTTTTATGCTTTAAATGTAATTTGTCTTGAATTACATGTATTTACATGCAATTACATTTAAATGCAAAAAAGTACATGTATTGATATAAAAGCATAAATGCACATGTGCTTTTATGCATTAACACAAATATTTGCTTTGACATGTACATTTATGCATTTACACGGATGCATGCACTTTTATGACGCCAGTGCGTGGTTCTAGAAAAGCCAACATCATGAGTTTGACTTGATAAACCGATCAAGTTTTAAATGTAAAAGCTAATGCATGCACTCTCAAACCACTTCTCTAGAACGTTCCTTATTTTTCGAGTTTTCATTTAAGTGCACAATCTAAAGGTTCCCGAGTTCGGGCTCCAAACAATCAGCAGAATTAACATATTTGGCAGGATCACGCAGGCAGCTTTCAGAGATTAGCGGCTGTAAATATGGCACGTTTCAGGACGGGACGGAAATTCCCGAAGCATTAAAGCGTGCGCAAAAACAATCAGCTCTGCGGTGGCACTTCGTAAACCTCTTAACATGACCGAGATGTGAAATGAATCCGCGTGCGGTCTTGAGGGCTCTTTTAAACCCAACACAATGGACTTTCGCTCGAGGTCCGGGCCGGAGTAACAGAGCTGACATTGTCTCCGGACGGCCGAGTCTCCTGATTAAACATGCTGCTATTTGCGGAATCAGAGACCAGGCAAAAGAGGACGGGAAACCAGCATTTCCACGAATGCCACAACTAAAACAAACTGGTGAAACTGGGGCCGTGCATTGATGAAGTTCCCCTCCTAAAGCAGCAATATCGGTGCAGTGGCTGTCGTTCCAGCAGGCCTGTCCTGAGCTACTGGAGGCTTGTTTATCACGCGAGACGCTGACAGGACACAAACGCTATCAGATTACGGCTTTATTCAGCATAGCAATGAAGTGTGGGCTATTTAAATATTACATTGGGAGCAGCTGACTAGGATTCCCATGCGTGACCTCTGGGTCACGGGGGCGACGATCTGATCTGGCAGCTGATTGGTCATCTAATCCTGACTGGATCCTCGGCCAGAGTCGACGGGACACACGGGCTCGCTGCGAGCGGCATAATTATAGAAGTGAATGAAAGAGATATTCATTTTAGCAGAGTGGATTTAGTACGTTTAAAAGCAGCACTCCATATATTCTCCAAGAATAAAAAAAAAAAAAGAAAAAATTGCAGAACGCATTGCAGACATTAAAATGTAGACGAGATGCAAGACTACATACATTTAGATAATTATTACACAATATTTGGATATTTTAAAATACAATATTAATATAAAAAACATGTTTTTAAAACAAAATATTAAATATAGAAATTATAATACTAAAATAAAATAAAATAAATATAATATATATATATAATAATATTCACATGTATCCTTTACAGATAAAAACAAATAATAATATTAATAATAATAATAAACAATAATACTTTGCAATGTGTTTATACTTTAAAAGAAAAATCAAAAATCAAAGAAAAATCTAAAATCAAGACTAGCAAATTAATTATTACTAAATATTGAAATATAAATTTTATATAAATTTAAATATTAAACACAAAAAAAAAAAAAAAAATTAGGGACAGACATTTAACTCTACTCACTTAAGTCAATTTTGCTTTTACCAAATATGAAAGATGCAAAAGCAAATAAATAAACAAATATAATTTACCATGGATTAAAGTTTACTTTTTTTTTATATATATATATTTGTAAAATGTTTACATCTAATTTAAAAGTAATGTATTTATAAGCATTATGATTTTAAAATATTTTATATAGATCAGATCATGTATACAAACAATTTTTCTACGATATTACTTCATTAAATGTAAAAATGTCCAACTCGAATGAAAATATACTATTCTACCCGATCCGTCTGTATTTTTCTGCTTATTAAAGCATCGCTTCATTATCTTAGACAGGAGACACTGGCAAAACTCCTACATGAATCCAGCCTGACAGCAACGAGCTGCATGCTAAACACTCGAGTCTGTCCCATCACAACAAAACAGCAACAGCTCTTCACTCGCTCGACAGATTCAGAAAACGGCTAACAGACTCCCCGCAGAGACAGACGAACAGCGTCTCTGCGTCCCGTTTCCTCGTATTAGCAGCGAGAGACTCGCGCCAACACTCTGCTTGTGTCTGAAAGAGCGTCGAGCTGCTCTCCTCGGGCCTTCTGCACCAGGAGCCTGTCATACGAGAAGGTAAGAGGGGCCCGAGTGGACCCTACCGGTGCGGAGAGAGAAGAGATGAGAAGACCTTTGCTCTGCTGGTGGGAGAGAGTTATTAATACACTCCTCACCTGGGCTCAGGCTCTTAAATAAGAGCTTCACGTGGAGCCAAAGCATCTCACTTTCACTTAAACGTGTGCAATTACACACACACACACACACACACACACACCAGGTGTGTGCATCATCAGGCATCATGCTAAAACAGGTACAAGTAGATGCAACTTTACTGCAGTGCTGCACAGCATGCTTAAAAAAAAAAAAAAAAAAAAAAATAATATATATATATATATATATATATATATATATATATATATATATTTTTTTTTTTTTATTTAATGTATTTATTTAATTAAATGTATTTATTTATATTTATTTGATTGATTGATTATTAAATAAGAAAAAATCCTAAATATATATATTTTAAATATTATTATAATTTTTATTTTATTTATTTATTTTTGAAGTATAATAATAGTTGACATGTCAGTATGTCAATTAAATAAAATTTAAGATAAACCTCTCATGCTACTGGACACGGTGTAATTTGTCAACTACCCATATACATAAATAAGCAAGATGTTGAACTTTTATAAATATTATAAGTTATAATTATAATAAATATATTTTTTTCATTATTTTTAAAATTTCAATATATATTATATTTTGCAAAAAGTTAGCAACTTTCTAAAAAAATTATTGAATTAAATAAACCTTTGATACGCGTCGCGTTCATTTCTGTGTATAGTCATACACTTTCTAATCAAACTTTTATTGGTCGCAGAGCTTATTTTCTGCAATAAATCAAAAGACTATAGAAAACTCCAGTCCGAGGGAATCAGTGTAATGGGACGTCGTGAAGTATTAAGCCATGCACATACTTATTTGACAGCGTTACATTTAGGTTTAATTTAAGGTAAAACTGGCAAAAAGTAAAGTGAAGCGATGCATTAACATCTTGATCGAGTTAATCTGACGTCAGTGCATTGATTTGTTTCTAACACATGCATAACCTGAAAACATCAGTCATTAAAGATCTCAAGAGATCAGAGGAGACGGAAACATTCACACACACACACACACACACACACACACACACGCACACACGCACACACGCACACACACACACACACACACACACACACACACACACACACACACACACACAGACACACACACACACACACACACACAGACACACACACACACACACACACTCTCTCTCTGTGTTTGATGAAACGCTGCAGAAGGCTGTAAATCAGCTTTGACTCTGCAGACGCAGTTATGAAAGTCTGTGTCCAAAGCTGCATAAAAATAAATAAAGCATGCAACTTTTCTCTCACTATTAGGTGAGATCTCATAATGCATTTCTATGCATCCTTTGCATCAATATCTAACAATTCAGATTTATTTTACAACCACACCTATTAGTTGCTCATTAGCATGCATATTACAGGAACATTAGCCGTTCATTAATGCTAATTAAGCACATATAAATGGCTTGTTCTGCAAAGACTGTATTCTACATCCCTAATCCCTGAACTTAACTACTTTACTAACTATTAATAAGCATAAAATCTGCATTTAATAAGGGAAAAGTCACAGGTAATATCCTCTAACGTTGCATTTAATTTTAAATCAATGCTTGGCTACCGAACAAATGTCATCTTTTTGACCGATGCACTCTAGGTTTGTTTTCTTCACAGACGATGCATGCAATGCTTATTGACCCAAAACAAGGTCACAGCTCACTGGGATTTATAAAAGGTGACTTTATACCGACTGAATGTTGTGAAAAGTAACACGAGGAGCTTGAGTCATCCCCTTTCACGTGAGCGCCGTCCTCGTTGCTCATTAAAACGAGGGAGAGAGGCGTCGAGATGCCTCTTAAAGTTCAAGGTTACCATCTATTTTAGCCCCAGACTAGGTTTAGCTCGACGCTGCGTCCAATTTTAACCCGTTTATTCCCAACGCATGAGGCCTGGGATCACGTGACGCTCAAACATGAGAAGCACACGCCACATTTCCTCACGGTCCGGTCAGCAATTAAAGCATCGATCGCTGGGACTCATTAGCAGCGCGTTAGCCAGACACAGCCCGACTGACAGAGCGCTGTTACGCAAGATCTTCACTGGCCTCCAACCCGTCCAAAACACCCACGAGGGACGAGCGCCGGAAAGGTCAAGGGTCGTAGACGTCAATGTTCTCTGCTAGCCAGCGCTTGACTCGTGGCAGAAAATGTCAGGGAAAGAGTTATTTTGGTTTTCCTGTTTATTTTCGCTCCACGCTTAAGTGACAAATAAGAAAAAATAAGAACATAACTTTTTTATTTTGTTAGAAAATAGCATTTATTTATTTATTCATTCCATATTTAGGTCGCAAATTAAAAATTACATTAAAATAAGAACGTGAACAACAACAGTAATGTGACATAGGATAGATAAGCTAAATATTTTAAGGAAAACTTTATTTTTAAATGTATTTATTACCAATTAATATTTAAAAAAATATACATTTATTTATATTTAAAGTGCAATATTTGGTGCATTTTATTTATTTCATGTATTTATTACTAATTTATAAATTTATATTTCAGGTACAATTTGTAAAATTTAAATTATATTATTATTACTTTTGTTATTTATTTTCATATCATAATAAAACAACAACAACAACAAAAACATTAGTTTTGTTCTCAGTTCTTTATTAATTAGATTTGTTGTTTAAAATAATTATTTTAAAAAGGGAACATAAAATATGGAATATCAAAATATTATGCAAAGAATGTCAAAGCAAGAAAAATAAAATTTAAAAGAGTTTTTTTTAATACGCCGCTTAAAGATTGCTTGGTGTTTAAATTGACAAAATCACCATTTGCATTGTTTTTATGCGTCTTTCAGGAGCGGTAAATCCCAAATACATCCCTCAATACTTTCACAGAAAAATAAACCTTCAAATATGACGTGGAAGCCTCTTTTAACAGACAAATAAAGAACAACTGAGAGTGCTAAGTGCAACATACGGCCCCTTTTTAATGAATTAAAGGTACATTTGCGGTTTCATGCTTCACAGGTGCTCACAGATACTCTTTACCTTTAAACAACGAACGTGCGGAGCGTGTCTTTCACGTGTGACTGCGAGAGAGGTGAGGGAAAACAAGGACACGGGCGGCGAGAGAGAATAAGAGAGGTCAAGTAACGGGATGAAATAACAGACACCGATAAGAGCGCCGATTGTTCAAAAACACAAGACTGCAGGTGGCAAATCCCCGCAGAGCTCTGATTTTATACCCAGCGCAACACGAACAACGCTGATTGTTTACAGCAACAAAACGTACAATATCAGCATGAGCGTGAGAACGAGGCTGATAAAGACCGCGAGCTTCGATGCACCGGGGGAACGCCGCGCTAGCATTAGCATTAGGGCTGAAACCGGAAAAAACACTCGGCTTTTATGCAGTATATATTGCAACATGACAAAATGCTAAATGGCTTCATTCTGAAGATTTTTGCAAAAAACCTAGGGGGCGAAAGTGAACGATTTGAGAAAAATATTATTATTTATGAACAGTAATAAATTATTAACACACATACACATGAATAATTTGATACTATTTCTATATTACTGCATACATTTGTTTTGCATAATGCCAATTAATATTTACATTTTATTAATTTATTACTATTTGTTTATTAAAAATCTTGTCCGTGTATGTGCGTATAGATAGATATAGTAATATTCTAAAATAAAACCGAGACACGGAAATGCCATAATATCACTAATATTTGAAAAAAGGACAATACTAATATTTGCATTTTCATTTTTCAACATCTAGCTTTTATTTTAGCCATTTGCTGGAAAACAGAAATATATGCGCTGCCAGTTGATCTTATTTTTAGTTTTATCTATATTATTTTTAGTTGATTAAACTGAAGCGCTGAGCACCGTATTGCAACATTTACTTATATATAAAAGAGTTTATTTGCAAGAACCGATGAGTTTTTAACAGATAGGAATTTTCCCAAAATCATGTTTATTATTATTATTATTATTATTATTATTATTATTATTATTATATATTTTATTATTATTATTATATATTTTATTATTTTTATTATTATTATTATTATTTATTTTTTATTATTTTTTTTTATTATTGTGATGCTCCAGAAACAGGACACTGAAACTCCAGCAGTGTTGATTTGTTTCAGATAAAATGACTGCATAATACAAGCAACAGGATCATAGCAGTCATCAAAAAGAAAGCATTGGCATTCATAGTCCCTCATCGATGCATCCCTAACCGGCGTGCTGTCACTAAACCGTCGCACGTATAAAAGCAACATTGTACGGCTGACCCAAATTACACCGACTAGGTTTCACGGGTCAAGCTGACTGCAGTCAAGGTATCGGGTTTAAATTGGTGAAACTCCCTCCCCCCGCCGGCCTACATCCGTCCGCTGATCCTGCGGGAACCGAATCCACGTCACGGCAGAGAAACCGGCGAAATTTGGGTCAGTTTGCTAAATCAAAAGGCTCACGAGGCGCGCGCGGAGATCGGGTCACCATGATTAACGGCCGGATTCAGGTGACGCTCGGATTACGACGTCGTCTGGCGATCCGAATTGCCACGGATCGCAATGCAGACGTCACATTTCGGCCCTTTCCACCTGCAAGCACGCACCTCGCCACTCGGGCCAGACACGAACACATGCGAGGACCGAAGTCTTCGAGCATCTGCGCGTGTAAATCACACCCCAGCGCCAGGAGAGCGTGAAGAACATCATGTTCAGATACTAACGGGCTTTTGAAACGGAGAGCTTGACTTGGGCCGTTTGTAGCACTAATGATTCAGTTCATTTGACCTCCATGACTTCACCTCAGGATTTGAGAGGTTTGCCGTTCCTTTAAGTGATTAGACTTGAGAGTGCCTAGCAACCGCCTAGCAACCAGAAGCGGCAAGCACACGGAACTTAAACAGGAAAGCGCTGTGCGCTTCTAAAGCGTTTTTTTCCCAGCGTCTAGGGATCGGCGCATTTTAAAAATGCAAGCGGCATCGCCGAGGTAAGAAATGAAGAAGGTTCAGCTTTGGATAGGACGGGGTTTTATCCAGCCGTCCAATCACAGGGGAGGAGAGGCGGGACAAACGCCACACCAGCACTATGACAGAACAAAAAAAATATAAAAGTACAAAAATCAGAAACAAGGGCCCGAGCAAGCACCTCACATCGTGACAGTATTTTTATACTCAGATGTAACATTCAATAGGAGACTTTCACGTGTATTCTGTATTATAGCAACCAGAGCGTCTCAAAAAAAGGAATAATTCAATGACCAGCAACAAATCACACTCTCTTTAGAAAAAAAAAGGTATTTCCTAATTAAGATGATGCATCTATAATTGATAGTTTTTGTTAGTTCTTACATATGCATAATGCTCATGTGATTGACAGCTGCTCTCTCCGTTTGCTCCGCATGACTTCAATTCGAGGCGAAATGCACATTTTTATTTTCTCACACGCGACCCCGATTTGGGCCACTTCCACAGAGACTTCCACAGAGACTTGTCAATCCAAATAGAGCATTTTGTGCGTATCTGATTATAACCCGATATAGAGCTCAGCCGTTCAGGGTATCTGCACTGGTTTCTATGGCAACAGTAGTAACACTAATACAGTGTGTTGTCTCACAGCAGGCTGACATGTTGCCTTCGTGGATTATACTGGATGTTATGATGTTATGTTATGATAAATATGAGATTCCAATCGGATACGCGCACAAATATTAATCGGACTGACAGCCTGAATAAGAACATTTTTTCCTTCATGCATACATTAGGCTACGCCGGAAAATGCATCCAAAAAGCGCAAAATTGCATGACGGCATCTTACTTTCGGAGATGTTTCGCCGTCTTTTCTCGGTCTGAACATGAATAGGAGTCGGTGGAGAGAGCTGATGGTGTTGACCTTATAAGTAATGCAGCGATGGCTCTCTACAAGCAAAACTTTGTACCGTAAATATTTAACTCCTCATCTCCGTCCTTCCCGTTTCCTGCTAACTTCCTGTGAGGCACATCACCTCATGAACGCTTGCTCCAGTGGCCCCGGCGTTTGCTTCTATCTGACAGCACCGTCCACGCGGCCTTTCGATCGTTCTTTTGCACATGCGAGCCAGTTCAAAGCGGGATCGGTTCACGTCGCGATTCGATATTTTTTAAAAATGTGGAATTTAACACTAATGCTTGCGGAGAGACTGATTTCTTTGACCATATGATCTTGCACTAAGTGCAAGCATAAAGCTCCCTCGTTTCGCTTAAAATAAGACGCTAACTGAAGAGGCTGGAGCGCCGCAGTAGGAATGTAAACAGAGTGTGCAGGTGTGTGTGTGTGTGTGTGTGTGTGTGTGTGTGACTGCAGTGCTGCAGCGCTGGAGGAGGAGTCATGTGTGTGACAGCAGCGTGAGCTCAGACGGTGACAGATCTCCTCCACGCTCTTAACCCGCTGCCAGGTCAGCTCCTGTAACCCACCCGTCTTCTGACTCATCCACACGGAGAGGATTTAAAGGGCCGGCGCAGCGCTGCGTCAGCTGTGAACGTCCTGCGTCAAAGCTAAAGAATGCAGTCAAAACAGATCCGATCCAAAAACAAACGACTAATGGTAATAGCAGTTAACCCCGCACTATAAATACCTGAAGAAGAAAAAAAAACAATCCTAAAATCTATATTTGGCAGGCAAAGAAAAACAGCAGCAACAGCAGCATTTTCTGCACTTCAGTAACTATGAGTCTTTTTTGCTGCATCTTAAAGGGATAGTTCCTGCTGGAGTTCCAGTGTCCTGTTTCTGGAGCAATAAAATAAAATAAAATAAAATAAAAGCAATAAAATAAAATAAAATAAAATAAAATAAAATAAAATAAAATAAAATAAAATAAAATAAAATAAAATAAAATAAAATAAAATAAAATAAAATTAAAATAAAATAAAATTTACTCTTTACTCTCCTGTCATTCCAAAACGGCGCGACTTTATTTTCTGCTGAACACAACAAAAAAAAATAGAGCTGGTAACCAAACGGTTGACGGTAGCCATCGACTTTCGCAATATTTTTTGGCATACTATGAAAGTCGATGGCTACCGTCAGCGCTTTAGTCAAACGCATTCTCCAAAATATCTACAAAAGTCTTTCGTGTTAAAAAAAGAAATACAATTTTGCGTAAACTAATCAATAGTTAGGAAAGTAGTGAAGTTTCTTATGGGTAACAGTTTACAATAACTAACTATGTTACATACTATAACTATGTTAGTCATTAACTAACATAAACAGACAGCAAACAGTACATTAATTACCTTAGTTACTCTTCTTTCTTAACATTAGTTCATAAAAATACAATTATTTATTGTTTGTTCTCGTTAGTGCATTATCTAATGTTAACAAACGTTTGAAACGACTTACGATTTTGCTAAAGCATTAGTTAGTAAATGCTGAAATGAGCATAAACTAAGATTAATAAACGCTGTAGATGTACTGTTCATCCTAACTAATGAAACTTACTGCACAGTGTTACCAGTTTAGGTACGATTTAAGGGATTGAAAATACGACGCAGTGCAGTTAACATGCTAATAAACAACTAGTTAATGATGTAAATCAGTCCCTGAACTAAAGCGTCACCAATGATTTATCAAAAGGTTGTTATTGTAGCATGTGTGCTATTTCTTGCAACGTTTGCTTGCAATTGAGTGAAAAATTGCTTAAAATTAAAACCTACACTATTTTATCACAAAATTAAAAGCGACCGTTTAAATTATAAGCGTTTGGGATGATGTATGATCCCAAGTGACAGCAAACAAGCTCATAAAACACTCACGACGGAGGCAAACAGAAGCAATTCACCAAAAACACCAAACACAATGCGCTTCGGTCATTAAAAAAAACAGGGTGTAAAGAAATTCAGGAGTGATTTGTGCCTATAAATAGACCTTCCTAAAGCTCTCCGCCAGACGCTGGATGAGCAGCAGATCTGAATCCACTCACAAACAAGGCTTGCGTTCTCTCTTTCACAATTAGCACTAGTCAGCGTCGTGAGTAACCCGCACAGGAATGCTGCAGGACCTCTGGCGTGCCGTTCTCAGGTGCGGCTCTTTTGCATGAAACGCAAAACAACAACAAACGTGCAAAACAAACAAAATTGCATCAATAAAAAACAAACAAACAAACAAACACAGCATTCAGAAAACAGTACTAAAACTACGTGCAAAAAAAAAAAAAAAAAATAACTGGCCACATTTTTTAATTTGCACAAAAAATAAATTAAATAACTATTTTTGTTCATTTTCGTGTTTAACTAATTAATTAAATAATTTTAAATAATTTTAATTCTAATAATAAATATAATAATAAATAATTTTATTCTTCTTATTATGGTAGATTTGCATAATGCCTATAAGCACCATTTCCACTCGTAAACCTTTTTTTTTTTACTTTTAACTTTTTTTTTTTTTGTTTGTTTTGTACTTACTAACATTTCGAAAAGCGCAACACATCCTGAAAAAAATACACCAGAACGGCTTTATGAATCGTTTAAAACTGAACTCTGCTTGCGCAGGAGTCCCAACCCTTTCGTGCAAATCACTCAGAAAACACAAATCTTACGTAAAATGTCCCATTCAGTTCGATGCGATAATTCACGTAACATTTTTTATAAATGATTTCCGCTCGTCTTTCATAAACACAGCCCGATGCGTGATAACTGGGTGGAAATATTACACATATAATCTCATACAAACATGATCAGTAAGTGCTTTCATCACACAAATATCATCGGTTTGATTTAATAGCAATATTGCTTTTGTTTTTCCCGAGCAAAATAATAAATACCACACATTTACAGAAGACTCCCACTAAAATGTCTTTGTGTCGTTTTGTCAGTCATATTTATAAATAAAAATTCATTTGTGATAAGTACTAAATATGCCACTATCCTACCTTTTGGTTATTTGTCAGAAATATTTTTTATTAATAAAAAAAAAAACTGCTAAATTTAATAGGCTTCCTTGTTCTTTAATATGTGCAAAATAAGCATTTTGCTTGAATTTTATATAAATGTCGTGTTACACTGAATCATCATTTAAACCAACTTTTGACATTTTATTCTCCTTAAAAGTAGACACTTTACTTACATTTAATGTGATCGGACATAAACCACTTTAGTGGAGGTCTTTTAATGCGGACATCTTGACGTCTTTGACCCTAGTATTCGTTCAGCAGAAGCTAAATTTAATGCACACTCAATCCACAAAAGAGAAAATGCGGGCCATTCTTCTCAAAGAGGCAAAAGGATATGCACCTTACTCGTCTTAAACACCCAAAGCTTACTTTCGAAATATCTGCACTGGATGCTGATTGCATACTGGCCTTTAAAAAGTTGTCCCTGTGCTAATCGACCTGCAAATGCAACTTAACTCGCACAAAACAGAACGTTCCCACAAGCCAGCGGAGGAGCAAAGAGTACCTGAAGGAAGACAGGCTGTGTTCAGACTCTCCTCATCATGGGCTGCCGGCAGAGACGGACACCAGAGTCCAAGCCAAACGGGAACGAAGCCCAGAAACATCCCAAACACAAGACACGAGCCCTCAGGCTTACAGCGCTAAAATAAGACCATCATCCCTCAACGGACGTCCCGACTTGATCTATTAGAGGAACGCCGTCTACCTGGAAAGCTTCTATGGAAAACAAACGGCTCTGACACAAAGCTCAGAGGAGTAAACAACATTACAAGGCATCAACGTGAGCTTTATTTATCGTTTTACGCCCTCCTCTGACTCACTGCAATTAGCCACGCCCTTAAAGGGACAGGTCACCCAAAAATGGTAACCCCGTCATCAAGCTGTGGACGGTAGCCGTCGACTTCCACGCCAGCGAAGGTTTGGTGGTTTGGTTTACGCACGACCTTCAACATATCTTTTCGGCAGTAGAAAGAAACGGACGAAGACGTTTTTTGGGCGTACCGTCCCTTTAAAACGCGATCAATGGGGAACTGCAGACGTTGTGATTGGTTCACGGTGAGGTCGCGCGGGCCGACAGGTGTGTGTTGATGTTGGCCCTGACCCCGATCGAGGCCAGGTGTCGGGTTGCTCTGGGGCCGTATAGGTGGTCTGGCCGGCGGTTTCTGAACGCGATCTTCAGCATTAGCAAACATTGGCTTCTTCTCTTACTCGCACTGATAAAACGGGAATTAACTGTGCCGATTAATTTCGTGGCTCAGCATAAATTATGGCAACCGAGCTTCTAGAGGATTTCTAAAAAACATGTTGCTTAGCAACAGAGACCAGGCCTGGATCTTGATGCTATTCCTGGACTACGAGATGAAATGCACAAAAACATACAAACTTACTCCTTATCAAAATGTAATCCAGAAACGAAACAACAAGAACTAGGGCATGATTCGGGATTGTGAGATAAAAATAGTTTGAAAGACTGGCTGAACTTTTGTTAGTGTATACCAATATGGCTCTAAATAATAATAATAATAATAAAACAAAATCACAAAATAAAACGTAATAAATTACTAAAGAAATATTACTGTTGCAAAAAAAAAAAAACTAATTATGTAAATATATGTAAATTATGTAAATATATGTAAAATCATTTTAAATTATTTTAATATTATAAAATAATAATAATAATACAATACTACATTTTAAAAATAAATATCTACTTTTATTATTAAACACAGGGCCCTCAAGGTTAATTATTAATTAATTCATATTAATTTCACTGTAAAAATGATTATTTAAATTTAAAAAAAAAAAATAAAGTTTTTTTATTGGAAATATTACTAGTGTAAAACTGCATAGTAAATTACTGTACTCTTTTTACATTTCATTATTACTAAAACATTTACTATTACTATGGTAATTTCATTATAAAATAAAAAAAAAATGGGAAGTGATAAAAAGGATAATATTCCTATAACCAATCTAAACCATCAAAACTCATGTTGATGGAAAATGACTGAAAAAATATTGTCTGTTGTTGCGTTTCTCATCGTGTCTAGAGAGCTAGCGTACGATTCGTTTCCCAAATGCACATTATAAAAAACCTTAAAACATCTGTGTTTGAATGCAAAGACATATAGAGTAAAGCAAGTCGACGAAAACACGAGTCACACACACACACACACACACACACACGCTTTATTTCAATTAATTGTGCAGCTCAACCACAAACTGCAACCGTAGAGAAACCTGCAGGTCAAGTAACGCGACACGCTCATGAGGACGTATAAATCACAAACTCTCGCTGACAGCACTGACCTTCTCTGCAAACACATGCATTATGGGTAAGGTGCCTCGGTTAGGCACCTTACAGTCTCCCTACTCACCAGTATTCGAAATAGTATGCAAATTATATAATGCACATTTATTACAGCAAGTGGCTTTTAGTTAGTTGCACGCTGTATTGTGCAGCTTCATGCATGCTGCACAATACAAGTTCAGAAGTAGGAGTGGTGCGGTGGCTTGTCTTTCAAAACACAGAAATACAAGTAGGAGGCTATTTTGTTCCAGACGACAACATCATCCTTGCTCCAAACCTCCTCGGTTCCCACAACAGTAGAAACAAGGCTTGTTAAACAACAACGGCTCAGAACTCCCAAACTAGGACTCGCAAAAATACCACACTGGGCTCCTCCCACAGCTCAGGAACCTGGATGGAAAATTCCGGTCTGAGAAAGCCAGGCCTTTGGCACCGGCGACCTCTCATGATACAGTCTGATAAGGCCAAGCAAAAGAAATAGAGTTCTTACTGAAGACTAGTGCATCTCAAACAGAAGAGAAGTGTAGCGCTGCGGTCCACAAGTGATACACGCGACCTTATCCACAGTCGAGCTGAAACAGAGCTTTTTTTCTGTTTTTTACTATTTTCACTTTGTTAAAGATGTAATGTTGTTGAGCATTTTTAGCATTTTCTCTCACACTCACACACACACACACACACACACACACAAATATTCATTTTCATACAAGCAGCATTATTTTAGTTTAACTGACATTTTATACTGACAGTTTAACTGATAATTTTATAAATATTTTTTAATGCATATTTTCTTTTTTTTTTGAGTTTTACATATATTTGTGCGAGTGTGTCTTTATATTTTAGTTTCTATAATTTTTCCAACTTTATCAAATTAAATGTAAAATTATAAATGTTTTCATGGCAGCTGACTGAAATAAAATGCTTACATTTAAATATTTTATTTCATTTAAAGTTTAATTTAATTTTAATTACAAGTTTTTTTGTTTTTTTTTCCAAATGACAAATGTTTTTATTTCATTTTAATAAAATAAACGTATAAATATATTACAAAAATATAAACTTTATTTTAGTTTTTTTTTTTGTGTGTGTGCGTGTGTTCATTGTAACATTCCTGGTTTAAACTAACAATTTTTAAATGCATTATAATAAGCTCCTGTCAAAAAAAAAAAAAAGGCATTCCAGAAAGTGGAACAATGCATGTCTAATGACCTTAAAATGCTCGCTAGGCTACACGTTGTGTGCTTATTAGTCAGCTCATCTCTTTTAGATATTCAGTGTTCACAAAGCTCTCTTTATGTACGCTATCTGCGCTGCAGTTACAAGAGCTATTCGTTTGTTAGCTCGTCATCTCTAGCCCTGCAGACACACACACGCTATTCTTTCAGCTGCATTAATTATTAATGAATCCTATCTGAATCATTTATGTTAATTCGAATGCGCTGTTCGGAAGGTTCGGCTCCCAAAATTAACTCGTCACATAATTTTTTAACTGGGTTTGTCCAGGGTTATGTGAGCGCCGGCCCTCGGGGAGTGCTGACACATGTTGAGCGTTACGCAAGAATGAATATGAGCAACAAAATAAAAAATCCTCAGCAGTTAAAATCACTCGCGTTTTGTGCAATCTGTTCTGGTTAAGAAAACTCTTACTCGCAGCTTTCTAACGCCGATTATGTAACTCGCACTTAAACGAGATCTAGCTGACGGCAGACAAAAAAAAACAATTAAATAAATAAATCACATTAAATCATCGTCAAGCTGCTCTTTTGATGCCGTATTTCCAGCAAGACGACATCCAGATGCATTCGTATTTCCTGATGTTTCTAAATTATATTAACGTGCGGTTATCGTTCGCCTCTTATCTTCTATACGAAACGTTTCAAACAGGAACGCAGCGCGAGCGATGACGGGAAGTGACATCGTCAAGTATTTGATGCCGGAAGGAGAAAGTCTTACAGGCTCGGAGCGGATTAGCATTCATATTTAATATTTTAATCGTCTTTAAACGAGGCCCGGAGCTTCGAAAGTGCTTAAGATGAGTCTTAAACCTTTGTGAAGATGTTACGACAAAACCAAACCCAGTCTTAGACGGCTAAATCAGTTCTGGCCCAATAGAGTTTTTTAAAGGAAGAGCATTGAGCTCAGTGGAAAAAAAAAAAAAAAAAAAAACACTGCAGAAATGAGTGAAATGCACTTATTAAACATTGCAATGCTAATTTAATAATAGCTGAAATTTACTTTACAACCTCTGCATTGTGCATTTCATTTTAATTTTATTTCAGTTCAAGCACTAAAATGCCTACATTATAAATATTTACAAAAATGTAGCGCATATCTATAAATATAAATGTATAATATCATAGAATTTTAAATTAGCCTTTTATTTTTTAATTGTTAGTTTTGCATTCCGTTTAAAGTCATTTTGTTACGTGCTTGTCATTTTTACTAGTTTTGACTTATTTAATATATAAAAAAATGAACGTTTTTTCTTTCTTTTTATAAAATGCACTTTTTATATGCAGCCCCTTAAGAAACTGCACGTAGCGCTGCTGCGTTGTCATGGGAACATCCCAGCTGAACGTGATGAGGAAAATCACATCACTCTCTTTGACAAGTGCATTACAAAATAAGTCCCCACTAACAAGGGCATGAGGAGGATCACTTTGATTAATCGTTACACTCCTAGTCATTTTAGAATTTTAACTCATTTTACTTGAATTAGCTGCCAAGTGCTTTTACGTGAGTTTTTATCTAGTGTTTTTAAAACGACTTTTACTTTAGTTTAACACACACAATTAAATGACCAAACTGAGAGCTTATAAAATCCTTATATATCAAATCATGCAACACCCCCCTCCCCCCTAAACGGGCAGCAGTGGCCCAAGCTGTAGAGACTAGGAGTTCATGAGCCCATCCTGGACAGATGGACAGACTCCAGTGCAAACACAAACACAGAACGGTCTGTCTGAATCTCAGGGCCACACGTTAATGCTATTCTTGAGCAAAAGCCAGCTCTCTCTCTCTCTCTCCATAACGGTGGCGAGCTCACCTGGAGAACCGAACGGCGCAAAGACGGAGACGGAGACCCGGCGGGACAAGAACAACCAGTCAGAGATTCACATCTCAACAACCCTCGGGAACCAAACAACAAAGCGTTTGCATTTAAGATAGCCACAACTTAACTCGAGAAACCTGTTATCCGAGTCTGCATGCTGCCTCTTAGGACTGCATCCCCAGCGCAAACGAAACAACCACAGCAGGTCATGGGAGGCTGAATGAGTCGGCAAGCATCGGAACGTACGGCCACGTCAAAAAAGATGCTGTATTTTAAGTGCGTGAAGGGTCAGCTTAACTACAGGTTAACATACTTGGAAAATACCTAAAGGGATTGAAAACTCAAAAATTTAAGCTGAAAGCATGTTCCATAAAATGCACGTCGGTGGGTGACGTCACTTTGAGAATCAAAAAAACAGATACAGATCAAATTAATAACCGTGGCTCATGACGATATATTGAGGTCTTATGGAGTGAAATGATCAGTATGTGCAAGAAACTGAATATTATTCACAACTAATATCACGCGTGACAGAGTCTCAGGCAAACGGTCCAGAGCGAGGTCCAATTTGCGAACGAACAATTCTTTTGAACTGATTCTTTTTAGGGAACTAGATGAATCAGTTATTGAACCAAAACAGACTGAATCTCTGAAACAGTTTATGGCACAAAGTTAAATATCAGCATATCTGATCCTGCGATGAATGAACCGATTCAGCGCTCCAGTTCTTCCAACAGTCGCTGAACTGAGCAAACAGTTTGATTCAAACCAAAGACCAACGAGCAGCTGACATCAGCAGATAAAATAATTATGTAAGAATTTGAGATGAAAAAGACTAGTTTATTCACTTTATATTCTTTAAACATATAAAACATCCATGTTACACATCATTACTGGGTGCTTTAATAATTTAATTGTGCATATGGTCAATTCCTGATTACATAATAACTAGTTAATCGAACCAGTTCACTGAAAGAGCAGAACGAATGAATCAGTCTGCAGAGAAGCATTGTATTTGCCTTTTTGCCAGAGGCTCTGGATTACAGGTAATAATAATAATATTGTTAATAATGTTCCCTTCATTAGACATCAATACATTATCAGGAGCCACGGGTATTCATTTGGTGTTCCCTGCTTTTTTCAGCTTACAATCTTCTCTACTGTTTGACTAAAAATACCACGTCACCTATATCTTGGATGGCCTCAGGATGAGAAAATTTACAGGAAATGTTCTTTTTTTGTGAGTCTGACCCGTGTCTTCATTAGTTCATTAGCCACTTAAAGGTTACCGACCTGAGCTGAAGAAGAGGGGGGTGAAGGACAAATAAAGGAGTTTGAAACACTTAAGCATCCACAGAGCTAAAGAAAGATCATTCCTGCTGTCTCTTGGGAATCTCACTTACGCAGGATACCATTCTGTGACATCTTCTCTATTAGCACCTTAAGACTATCCAGAAGAGAGAAACACAAAAAGACATCATGATAGAGCAAGGCCTAAAAAACCCACAGACATGCAGTGAAGGAGGGACCAGAGTCATATTCAGAGATAAAAATAGTGAATAGCCTAGCAACAATCCAGGACACCCTAGCAACAGCCAGCAACATTCTAAAAACCCCTCAGAACACCCTAGCAACCAACAACATTCTAAAAACCCCTTAGATGTTCTAGCAACCAACAACATTCTAAAAACCCCTCAGAAGTTCTAGCAACCACCCAAAACACCCTAGCAACCAACCACATTCTAAAAAACCCTCAGAAGTTCTAGCAACCACCCAAAACACCCTAGCAACCAACAACAACATTCTAAAAACCCCTTAGATGTTCTAGCAACCACCTAAAACACCCTAGCAACCAACAACAGCATTCTAAAAACCCCTTAGATGTTCTAGCAACCACCTAAAACACCCTAGCAACCAACAACAGCATTCTAAAAACCCCTCAGAACACCCTAGCAACCAACAACTTTCTAAAAACCCCTCAGAAGTTCTAGCAACCACCCAAAACACCCTAGCAACCAACAACAACATTCTAAAACCCCCTCAGAGCACCCTAGCAACCAACAACAGCATTCTAAAACCCCCAGATGTTCTAGCAACCACTTAAAACACCCTAGCAACAGACTTTAATTAGCCTCATTGATGAGAACAGCGTCCGTCCCAGACTGAAACTCCTCAGCGTTGAGAGGCTTTTACTAAATAAAGATCTTATGCAACCGTCGTTGCGGTGAAAGAATAACACACTGCATTCATCTGCTCCACTGAATTCATTACAACACCAAACAGCCTCAAGAAATACAATTCTCACGAAGACAGAAGTAACAATCATTACAAAGGATGCGTTAAGAAATTCTAGATGCTTATTGGTCCACATGGCATTCTTAAATGGCATTCAGTCATTCATAAAACAAGAGAAAAATATACAGGAAACAAAACCTCCCATGCCTTACTGCTTAAAGTCTGCTAATGTTACAAAGCTCGCCTGTATCCCAGCTCACGGAGACAAATATAAGGAAACCATTCAGCTAAAATACCTGTTTTTATCACCAGGCCAACGATTTGGAGAAAGTAGTCATTAATGGTTATAGGCTCGAACTTTAAGAACGTCATCTGAAACAATAATTACAGTGTGATACTGATTTTATACAAACAATAGTTACATTTGAATCATAATACTGTCCGTTTCACCAACAATAAGCAACATTTTGGTTTCTGAATGGATTTCTTTTCGAACTAATCGTTTAAGACAGCGATTCATTGATCCATTCCTAAAGACTAAATGAATCTGCTGTTCTGAACGAACCATTGAGTGAATCATTCAGTGAATCACTCATTAAGACAGATCTGCTGCCCCCTACCGACTGTTTTAGTGTCATTTATTTATCCACGACAGGCCTAAACCAGCTAAAGCGCACTATTGTTTCATTAGCATTATTTTTTAGATATATATATAATGTTACCAATAACCAAAAAGATGTTTTCTCAGCAGCCACCCAACAATCTGGCAACCGCTTCAAACCAGAAATGCCATTGCTTTGGGTGTCTTTCTTTAAGAGCACACGTGAACTCCTCTACCGTTGAGTCAGGAAAGCAAACTATCCAGCAGCAGGGCAGCGATCAGCCTCTCGGTGGTCTGGATTCATGCAGACAGCAGGTCCGTGTGGTCAACGGTCAGAGGGTGATGTAAAGCGTTCGCTGGCAGATGCGGCCTGAGGCACACTGGGAGAATCCGGCGCTGCGGCCCGGGCCAATTACACTGAGGATCCCACACGGATCACGAGAGCCATTCACAAGCCCGCCGGCCCTCACAAACCAGTGTGAAGTTTAACCAATCAAAACAGATGCCAGATAATCAGCTCGTTTTAAAAAAATAAATCAAGTCATGATGTGGTCCTGCCTGCTACTGAAGTGTCACTTTAATTAAACTGCGTTATCATCATTTTTTAATCCTTTAAATATTTTCTAAATATTAATTTTCATTTGATTTATGATACACACACATATGCATAAACATCAGGCATCTTTAACGTAATTATTAATTAAACAATAAGCAAATATTCTCATTTAAATATAATAATCATCAAAATAACACACACACGTATATACAGTACTGTGCAAAGGTTTTAGGCAGGTGTGAGAAAACGCTGTAAACAAAGAACGCTTTCAAAAATGGAAGTGTTAAATATTTATTTTCATAAATGAACAAAATGCAGTGGATGAACAAAAGAGAAATCTATATCTAAATCAGTATTTGGTGTGACCTGCCCTTTGACTTCAAAACAGCAGCAGTTCTTCTAGGTTTTGAAGGAACGCGGCTGGTTGGTTGTTCCAGACGTCTAGGAGAACTAAGCACAGATCTTCTGTGGATGTAGGCTTCCTCACATGTTGGGATCAGGGCTCTCTCTTCCAGTACGTCTAGTTCCTCTTTACGCTGAAGATAGTCCTTAATGACTTCGGCTGTATGTTTGGGGTCGTTGTTCTGCTGCAGAATAAATTCGAGGGCCAATCATACTCCTCCCTGATGGTACTGCATGATGGACAAGCACCTGCCTGTATTTCTCAGCATCGAGAACACCATTAATCCTGACCAAATCTCCAACTCCATTTGCAGAAATGCAGCCCCAAACGTTCAAGGAACCTCCGCCACGCAGACGCTCAGTACTGTGCCGCTCTCCAGCCTTTCGACGAACAAACTGCCTTCTGCTACAGATGAATATTTCAATAAATATTTTGACCCATTTTTCTTCACCCCAGTTCCTATGCTTTCATGCATACCCGAGTCGCTTGGCCTTGTTCTCACGTCGGAGGTATGGCTTTTTGGCTGCAACTCTTCCATGAAGACCACTTCAGGCCAGACTTCTCCGGACAGTAGACGGGTGTACCTGGGTCCCGCTGGGTTCTGAGCTCATGGGCACTGCTGGACATCTTCCCATTTCGAAGGGTAATAAGCTTGACGTGTCTGTCATCTGCTGCACTAAGTTTCTTTGGCTGATCCTCATCATTGCCCGCCTCTTTGTGCTTCTTCAAAAGAGCTTGAACAGCACATCTTGAACAGAAATCTTCGTCTGGGAGAGACCTTGTTGATGCAGTAGAACTACCTTGTGTCTTGTTGCTGTGCTCAATCTTGCCGTGACGTGAAACCGTCTTCACCTCACCTCGGTTGCAGAGTTTGGCTGTTTCTCACACAGTTGCAGTTCATGCCTGGGTTTTAACCTACGTCTGACATTGATGATCATCAGCACTTGTTTGGTATAATTGGCTGATCATACACCTGACTATAATCCTACGAAACCCCTGACTGTGTGCAAGTGTACCTATAAGAACTGATGCTGGTTTAAAGTTCGTAACATCAAATATTGATTTGATTTTGATTTTTCTTTTGCTCGCTCACTTTGCATTTTGTAAATTGACAAAAATAAATGGTTATTATTTATATTTCTGAAAGCATTCTTTGTTTACAGCATTTTTTCACACCTGCCCAAAACATAGCACAGTACTAATATATATATATATATATATATATATATATATATATATATATATATATACATATATATATATAAAAAAATAATAATATATATATATATATATATATATATATATATATATATATATATATATATATATATATATATATAAAAAAATAAAATATATAAATATATATATATATATATATATATATATATATATATATATATATAATAAGTAAATAGCATAAAGAAGCGCTACTCACTATAAGGATACAAAAATAGAAACACACTTTTTTTTATGAACTATTCTTGGATAACATGATATCAGTTTGAACACAGTCCAGCAGAGAGAACAAGAGCAGCGCAAAGCCAGCGTGACTCACCAAAAGGCCTTGAAAGCTTCATAAATATCCAGTCGGACTGCATATAAGAGCAGCGTTGTGTTTTCTTTCCGGACACACAGCTGGCTGAGAACCTGCAGAGAGCAGACACGGGTTAGTAAAGCACACTGGACAGCAGTCTGCAGTAAACCAGCCACACACACACACACACACACACACACACACACACACACACCTCGCTCGTCGTCTATGGTCAGCTTACATGTCGTTTCAATGCATTCTCAGCGAGAAGAGCAAAACTGTCCTTGACACACAAGCTGATATAAAACTCAAAAAAAAAAAAAAAAAAAGCCTTGTCACCCTTGTTTGAACTGAACACTGGCTTTTATATTTTGTTTGCATATTCAAATAAACATATGCAAAGGCAAAAACCTCTTTAAAGCAATAGCTTGTTGTTATTTCACGCTTTTAATGCGTTTCTGGACTGTTTTGTTGCATGCACCGAGAACATTAATCTCATTACGTTGAGATGGTGATGATAAATATGAGCTCTCTCTTTTTCCTTCCTGACGTTTAGGACAAAAGACCAACACTAACGCATGCAATATCAAAAGCACGAAGGTACTAGACGGATACATAATGTTCACAAGCATATTAAAAGTCATGCAATTCCCACGGTACCGTCACGTGATGAACATGGTAATACTGTGGCGCTTTTGGCAGTTTAGTGTGTTAGTAAGGACTGCAACTGCCTCCCTCCTGAATTCGGCGCAAAAGAGAGAGTTCGGGGAGATCCGGTGCACAAGACCCCGGTGAAAGTGAACGGGACACCAGGAAGCTCTCAGTTGTGTAACAGTTATCCATCAGCTCTCTGCCCACCAGCAGGTTCACATTTAGACATCACATACTCAACGCCGATGTCAGGAAACCGCACTGCATGCACCGCGCATTATCCTTCACATGCAACTTACGTCGGCATCATCTGCACCGCTGACATTCAGCACCGTGACAGCCCGCAGCCTCACGAAGCGCGCGGATATAAATCTAAACACCGCGGCGAGTGCGTGACTGATCAGCTGCTAATGTCCCACAGAGCTGCAGATGCGTGAAGAGTCGGATGCGAACGATGACACGCACGGAACATCAATCAAACGATCAAAGCAGCCGCCGCCGCCGCCGCGCGAGCGCAACATTGTAACATTGTAAACACACTCACCCCGGCGCGCGCGCTCCTGCGTTTATTTCTCTGTCAGAGATGATTTTGTTGTTGTTGTTGTTGTTGTTGTTCTGTTGCTGCTCTGCTCGGGTTCTGCACTTCAGCCGCTGTTTTAATGCGCCTTTAAAGGCGAAATCTCTCTGACAGACGCGAGCCGCTTCCGTCGACGCATAAGGAGCTTCATTTACATACGAGGGCGGGGTTTAGAATTTAAAGGTAACGACCCACCTGAAGAGTCTGAGAGACAAACGCCAACGAACGCGAATATAAATGATATAATGCAATATAAAGTATTGCGTTACGAGAATTAATAAAGTTAACTGAAATGAAAAATGGTAGTATTAAAAGCTTACATTAAAAAGCAAATTCACCAAATAACTAACCTAAATCAATTTCCATTTTTTCCGAAAAGGTGCTAACTGAACTAAAGCTAGAATAATGCAAAATGATCGAAACGTTAAATGCCAGCCATAATAGGTTTGAGATAAAGCACTAAAATTACAAACTGTAAATAAAAACTATAGCGAAATATTACACACAGGTAGTTTAATAGATGATAACTACATCAAAATATTATTTTGAATATGTGAAATATTTTATCGGTATAAAAATCCATTAAAATGATTAAAATAACAATGTGAATGTAAGAGTATATTATATACATGCAATAAATACACACTATAAAATATACACAATGTAATTATTTGCGTGTATATGTAGATTTGTTTAAAATGCACATACACGTCTCATACAGGGCCGAATACTTAATAAATATGATCAATACATGGCCTACAGAAAAACTCTGTCCTAATTTCGTCTAACGAGCCTGTGGGCATGACCTGTGTGTGCCGCCCCATCAGCTGTCAATCAAACACAGGACGTGATGACATCTCGAAACGATCAATATCATTCCCCGCTAAACCAACACGTATGTGAGCGCATTTGGCCTGCATATATGTATATTTAATTGTATAATCGTCATTGTGTGTGTGTGTGTGTGTGTGTACACACACATGAACAATTTATTGATTCGTGAAAATGTCAAAATTAGCTTCATTTGAACTGATATTCAGCTCAGAGGTGAGTTTCAGTGTGAGTCAGTGCTGGGACACAGAGGGGAAGTGTTGGGTATAATACATCCATAAGAATAACAAGCGGCGGGAAATCTCACAAAACACTTCCTGTTTGAGCGTATCGCCGGCTCAATCACGCCACCTCCGTTGAGAACAGCACGTCAAAGCCTGTCGCAGGCCGCTCTGCTGCCCGTGACCCCTGACAGGAGACAACGTATACATCAACGTATCAGTCTCCTGGACGTCTGGAAGCGGCTTCTGGTCATGACTGTGTGCGTTTCACACGCCGAGGTCAACAAGGAACTGCTGAACGGCTTCACAGAGGTCGAGCCCAGAGGAAAAACACTCGAAGCTCTCATTTTAGTGTATTTCGGCTATTCACTTATATGATCCCAGGAGAAATAACAAGAGCAGTTTTAATATAACTAAAGAGTAAAAAAAAGAAAAGAAACTAAACTAATAAAAATGGCAAAAGGACTTGACAAAATGACAAGAAAAAGTATTTAATAAATAGTATATATATATATATATATATATATATATATATATATATATATATATATATAAAATAATAAATCTAAATATTTTATAATAACATACTAATAAAAATATAATATATATTTAAATAATTAAAATTATTTTGAAATATTTAATATTTTTCACATATTTAAATAATTTAAGTATTTAAATATATAATTATTTAAAACTTTTAAAAATTATTTGGGAAAATGTGTGCCTGGCATACCATTTTGTATTAGATTGTTATCATTATCTTCATTATTTTATGCAGATGTAAAAAAACCAAAAAAACATATATATATATATATATATATATATATATATATATATATATATATATATATATATATATATATATATATATATATATATATATATATATGCATGTGTCACATTACACAAGTTTATTACATTTATATATTTTTATGTGTACAATAGACATTCAAAATTGGGCCTGACTTGGGTTTAAGTGTTTGCCTTATTTGAAAACTAAATAAAGAAAATATTTACTGTTCATATGCTCGCTGCTTTCTAGAAGACAAATGTTTGACATAGTTCACTCATGTCTCCCCTGAATCACCTGCTCAGTTAAACCCAGCTGTGTTTATCACTACATCCAAAAAGTTCAGACCATTATTTTTTCTCGGGTCATGACGCGTCAAGCTTCGTCCTGGGGGTCATTTGTTGTTTTTATAGTGCGGGGAATAAATCAAGCTGCTGTAGTAAAGGCTCGGGGGAGATGGATGTCTGGAGGAAGACGGGTCATCCAGCGGCGCGGCACACATCTCTGGGATCGCGGCCGGAGCGCAGACTACACACCGCCGCGACAGGAAGCCTCTGAGCGGCGGAGAGCGTCCTGGCCGAGCTCCAGACCGCTATTGTTCGTCCGTGTGAAGTGTGTGATTATCTGAAGTCTCTGTTTTCTCTTCCTTCACTTTCACACCCGCCGGAACCATTAAAGGGGCTCCACCAATCACTGCGCGCTTGTAGCTCCCTATCTAACTTTAATGCGGCAAAAAATGAAAATTGCTCCATATTTTACTCACCCCGAAGCCACCCTAGGTGTGTACGACTTTCTTCTTTCAGACGGACACAGTCAGAGTTTTTTTTTAGAAATGTTGGCTCTTTCTAGCTTGATAATGCTGGTGGATAGTGGCCATTATTTTGAATCTCTGTAAATCGAATATATGCGACGTAAAACTAACCTATATGCCTTCTGGGGGTTATCACATGTCCTCTGAAGCAGACTGAAGGGTTTTTGTACAAAACTATTTCTAGTTTTTAAATCATAATATAAATAACTGGACCATGTTATTTCCGGCGAGAGTGCCGAATTTCGGCTTCTTGGCCCACCGAATGTATTCTAAGTCATATTTTTGTTACAAAAACACATCAATCTGCTTCAGAGGACATGCTATAACCCCTCAAAGGTGTATAGGTTTGTTTTATTTTGCTGTACTTTTGGATATATCCGATTTATGGAGCTTCAAAATAATGGCCACTATCCACCCGTATTATCAAGCTTGGACAAGCCAGGATACATTTAAAAAAAAGAAGAAAAAAAATCTGAGATTGTGTTCTTAAAGAAGAAAGTCATATACACCAAAGATGGCTTTGGGGGAAAACTATTCCTTTAACGCAAATTAACATTTTGTATTTTTATAACATTAGTTATATAACATTAGTATTTTTGAAATAAATGTATCTTAATGCATCTTATGCAAGATTCACTTTTACATGTTGTTTGAAAATAAATGATGATGACATAGATGCATAAAATGTTATTTATAAACGTATAAAACAGAAAAAATTGAATAGATTTTCTCAAATCAAGCCGTTCTCAGCTTCTTGGCAGTGTGATGTCACACAGACCCAGGCCCCTCCCACAATGGGCAAATTCCAAATGGCTTTTTTTTTGCTTCTTTCAAGGGCACTTCGGGAAAGGAACGCCATTTGCAGGGACTTTCCAAATGAATTTGAGCAACCGAATCCCTTTAAGGGCCCTTGCAGAAGTCCGTTAGCAAAGGGAACATGCGAAGTGATCGCGTGATCTTCCGTTAGGAGCTGTTGCTATGCGAACAAAAAAAAAGTTTGGAATAATTTCACATACAAATGTAAGAACACGCTGATTAAATTTGGCGTTACTGTAATGTGATACTAAATATTTTTTGTCAGTGATAGAAATATGATTTAAAATGATAGTGTGAGCAAGTTTAAGCACGTTTAGTTCGAGGTAGTGTGATAGTAAATAAGACACAGTGAGATAATAGTAATGAAAAGTAATATTTACTTGCAACAGTTAGTGAGCACCATATGCACTGAATGCTGCAGGGCTGCAGAGCTCATTAGCATTTAAAGAAACATGCACTGAAACGGCTCGCTGTGAACAGAACACTCTTTGTGTTTTTTGGCTGTTCATTTAGGCCACGCGAAAACGGATTTCATTTGTTTTCATAAACTAGTGAGCTCCATTTTGAAAAATGTTTATAAAATATATACAGATTGAAGTGCAAAAGACAAGACCAATAGGAATCACTTTACACTAAGACATCATTAGTGAACCGTAGTTAATGCATTAACATTATCAGCTGGCAGAGCTCATTTTAGCATTTTTTGTTAAACATGCACTGAAACGGCTCGGTTGTTTGCTCATCGGCAATGCGTCTCCTTTTAATAGACGTCTATTAGATGTCTTTAAGGTGTTTTTGATGCATACCTGACATCTGTAAGACGTCTGCCAGACGTCCGTGGAGAGCACAGCGCCCTCTGCTGAGGGAGTATAACGCTTTCTCTCGTGTCCTGCCATGCGCTTCATCCCTGCTTGTTGACATCAGAGAGCCCACCGTGCAGCTTACAGCCGGGTGGTGCATTCGTCCATTTAATGGGAAACGCGTTCTTAAAATACATTTTAATAAATAATTATTTACCGAGCCTATTTCAGGAGTTGCACGAGTGGTTTCAGAAGATCAACTCACCCGAACTCTCCGCGCACAGTGAAGGAGTTGTTTTTCCACTCTACTCTATGATTGACTTTTTAATTAGTGGTTGATTGCTCCGTGTTAAGACAAAACACTTGTTTATTCTGTTCACATGGCCTGCTTTAACCGGGATAAGAGCCCTTCTGATTCAGTTCCAAGAAAAAACAAGGAGGAAGTGTTTTGTCCCCGAGCATGTCTTTGCTAGAGTAAATCTGCGGCATTATTGTAACCTCATTAAAAAGGCTCAAAACGAGCTCAGGAGAACAAAAACACACAATCGGAATAAAGGAAGGAAATAAGATGTAAACAGACTGGTTTCTAGGGTGGTTATTGAACACTGCAGCTGTCACGGTTGTGTGAAAAGAGACACACACACACACACACACACACACACACACCAACATTAATACCAGACGACAACAACTGAACTGAGGAACTTATAAAAGGAGATAATGACACAATCACGGGAGACAGAAACTAGGCCACGGAGCACAAATGTTTGAAGTCCAACGACCTTTACTTGATTTTTCACAGTTGTAGAAAATATTGGTAAATGCACCGGTCGGATGTCATAAAGTTTGTTTCACACATTTTCACAATGCTCAGATGAAATAATCGATTTCTTGTTGCAGTTAGGTCACGCGCATGCAAAGCTTCAGCAGTTCTGCATTTCGGGGAAGGCCGTGCAAGTTCGGGGTCGTACCGATCCCACCGTTGACCCTCACCGTTTTCCGTGCTGTCTGCCAGAAATCAACACTTTGAAAAACACCAAAGACACTAAAAACAGAAAGCCTTCGCCGTGGCTAGACTTAAATATGACTGAGAACTTACGAGAAAATAAACTTGAGAACATAATGAACACGTGTGACCCTAAGAAAATACTAAAGAAGTACAAATAAGCACCGTTTACGCTAGAAATAACGTGTGCTAATGCCTAAATGTGTCTAATAAGTCGCTACAAGGAATTAATAAAGTCATCGTTTATTTAGTTTGTATCGGTGTAGTGAATTCTGAACATCGACTCCTGACTCTACAACAGCTGGGAATAATTACTGAATTTCTAGCATATTTCATATTTTTTGTCTGTGGCACAGAAAACGTTTAACGTTTTTCGTATTTTTTGCGAAACTGACTCCCAAACACAGAACAATCGTCACATATTTAGTGTTTTTACGGACCTCTGCGCACGAATGTTTTTTTTTGCCAAAGTGCGCTGGGAAACAATGAGAGGTCAGACTGACCCACGAACGCAAAAAACCCAACAGGAGCGCGATGCATTACTGGGACGCAAGACTTTCTGTGAGTAAAGATGAAAGATGTAACACACCGCAGTGATGCATTGCTCTGACGTGACCGTGGACAGCAGAAGACGAACACTGGGAGAAATTCTCCTTTAGCACGCTCTGATTGGGTTTGCTGCGATGGTCTGCAGTGTCCGGCGTGACCCGTCTGACCCGTTTCCAAACACACTGGGTTTGAGTGGTTTATTTTAGGTGACCGAAGAGTCGGTCTCTGTCTCGAAATGTCCTTTCCGTGGCATCAAACCACAACCTGAAAACAAAAGAACCCCCTCAACGAGCCAAAATATGGCAGCGACTTTAATACAGCTGCATGAAACATGTCTTCAGCTTTTCCACTGACTTTGACTGATGCGCTCTGGATCGAGTGAGTTCTTGCACGCTTCGTTGGCCAGAAAATTAGCTTCGAACATTTAATAAACTGCGATTGATGAAAGAGCGTATATTACGGAATATATGTATATCTATAATTGCCGTAAAAACAGACAGAATGTGATTTATGAAGCGTTTCTCCCTTCGTGAGGGGAGAAAAAAAAAACGTAGCAGACGCTACCGATGAAAATGCGTTTTCTATCAAATCTGTAAAGGATAAGCTCATATCTGAAACTACAGTAAAGGTATATTTTGCATGAACAGATTCACGCTCTGTGAGTGAAGCCTGTGCAGAGAAACAATCGTGTGGGAGGTCAAACCAGTTTAACCAGTACTACAGATATCGGTAATACTAGTACACTTTAAACGACTCACCTGCGACATTTCTATAATAAGCATTTTGGTAATGGCTGACAACAAGGTCCTATTAGTTAATGCATGAACCATTCACAAGCAACACATCTGTTACTGTACTCTTTCGTCTTTATCAACAATAATCCATGGCAGATCGGATAATAAACACATTTATATAATCAATAATTCAATTTATAAATCATCTACTCTGGAGGTCACGGCGTTGACGTGTTTTATTAAGAAGCTGTACTCTGACCTGATGCTTCGGCTCTCAGAGATGACCAGCCCGCGACGAACAGAAAAAAAAATCACTCATGCTTTCATCTCCACTGATTCATAAAACAGTCGAATGATTTTCTGCTCACGGCTGTCATCGGCACAGGCCTACGAGGGAAAGAAAAACACTCTGATATCTTAACACAAATTTGACATTAAATAGGTGACAGATAATAATGCGATTATTGTTGTGTTTATTAGTGAGGTTACATTATTTGACAAAAGTATTCACATTATTTAGAATAGCTTTGGTCCTCAAATCATTTGTGCGTTATTTACATTTTGAAGGAAATGATGCCCTCTCGTGGAAAATATAGTGTCTCACAGTCAAACAGAAGAAAAACACAAATTGTCATATATATATATATATATATATATATATATATATATATATATATATATATATATATATATATATATATATGTGTGTGTGTGTGTGTGTGAAAAACATAAATAATAATAAATGAATACATTATAAAAATTGTTATCTATTGTATAAATGTATATTGTATAAATGTATACAATTAAAAATATGTGTTTGTAAAAATCTAACATTCTTTCAAATCTATTCTTTTTATTACTTTATTTCCAATATTTCTACAATTTAAAACAGGCATCAGTGACAATGACTTAACAGTAGAATTAAAAACATGACATTATAGCAATAAAACGTTTCATCTCCGACGCTGGTTATTTTCCTGATATATATATATATATATATATATATATATATATATATATATATATATATATATATATATATATATATATATATATATATATATATATATAAAGAAGTAACGACTGAACCCAGACATTGAACCCATTTGTTTTGACAGAAATCCACAAGCGCTTTAAACAAATCCTAAAAAGAGGTTTGTGTTTATGTGTAAAGAGGATTTGGTCGTGTGCAGGTCTCTGTAAGTGTGTTAAATCACGTGTGGAGTAAAATAAACCTGTTGGACGAGAGCTCCGTGTAGGGTATGAGAGCCCATCATTCACCAGACCTCTGCCATTGAGACGCTACGTAGAGCCACGGCTTCTCTGTCTGATGACACACATTATATTTGTTAGGAGCAGGGAAAATATGTCGGAGAATCACGCTCAGAGGTGTTTCAGAGGTGCTCAGAAGAGATTTCAATTAATATTTGTTATAAATAAAGTCATTCGTTTGAATACAGCGACAATACAATGGTATAAAAATAACGTGGTTAACGTGGTTTGAAAAACCTGATCTCGTCAGACACTTTAGAGCAGTGTTTCTCCTTCACTGACACCATATGAAAACAATAAATACATTTTTTAAAAGCATTTTGTGTTGATTTTTTTTCATGATTGTAAGTCATCTTGACTCTTAAGACCCTGAGTGGGTCCAGGTCCCGGGTTGAGAAACATTTAAAACAGCTCCACACTTTCTTGAAAGGGCCCCTATATTTTGGTTTTGGGAGTCTCCAACAACCACTTTCATTGTCTTAAAATATACATTAATATTAACCCCTCCTTTGCGTGACGCTAATCTGCAGTGATCTCATCACGCCTGCAGTCCCTCATAAAGCAGTGTTTGAGAGCAGTGCTGCTTTGGTTACAGCGTTACCGGGGAAAAGCAGCACCTAGTGTTCAAGAATGTAATTGCATTTTCATTCAGACCAGTGCGAAAAGACCAACAAGTAGACGGCAGTATGCTACTGTTTCATGTTGAGGTCAACATCAAACGGCTTGGGACTTACTTGTTTTAATGATTCAGGGTCAACTCTTTCTTTTTAGAGACAATAACTATATACAATTTTGCAGGATTTTTTCATTCAAAGCCAATTTTCATTATATATATAAGTTATATAAGTTCTAAGAAAGAAAAATAATAACAATAATGTAAAAAAACTCTATTGAATAGAATGTGGAACCATAAAGAACCTTAAAGAATCATGTATATTAGGGGTGCAACGGTACACGTAATCCTACCGAACTGTTTAGGTATGGGTCTTTTGGTCTGGTAAGCATTTTTGGTATGTGTTTAATACCTAGAAATGTTATTTGTTGAAGTTGAGCGTTGATCATCAATCGATTTTAAAAAATAAAATATTAAACAAATAAATAGTAATTAATTAACAAAAAAGTTTGGTTTAAGCTGTTAGGCCTAAATGTAACCTGGATAAGTGCCGAAGCACTATATTTGTGTACCATTATGTGTGTGTGATTGTTAGTTTTCATTTCTCAGCGCTAAAGATTTCTATGTTTCTGTGTGTTGTATTTAAGGCGGGGATGTCTCTGTTTTGCAGCATGTAGGGTGTGAGCGTGAGCGTTGCGACTCTGTACGCGATGGCCGTCGGCGTTCCTGCAGCTTTGCCTTTCCGGTTTTCCTTGATGGCCACCGGATGCTCTCCGGACCTCTTCTTCTGTTCTCTCCGCAATGTAGAGCGGAAGCTGTCGGGCACGAAGCAGTAGACCACGGGATCCAGGCAGCTGTTGAGACTGCTGAGCGTGATGGTCGCGTGATACGCCACGACGTGCTGCTCTCTGCTGCCCCCTAGCTGGAAGTACACCACGGCCTCGCGCACGTGATACGGCGTGAAGCAGACGGTGAACACTAGCAACACGGCGACGAGCAGCCGGACGGCGCGAGCACGCCGCCCCAGACTCTGCGGCAGGAGCCGGCCGTCCGCCAGCGCACAGGCCGCGCGGATCGTAAACGTCGCGATCACCAGCAGCGGCAGGACGAACTCCAGAACGGTGAGCGCGAAAAGCACGGCGACGCGGCAGCAAGACGCTCCGTTAAACTCCAGCGCCGACGTCTGGAGGGAGTACGTGACCACGACGGCGAACAGCCACACGCAAACGCTCACGCTTATCGCGACCCCCGGGCTCCGCCAGCGGCTTCCCGCCGAACGCACCACCGCCATGTAGCGGTCCACGCAGATGCTGGTGAGAAACAAAATGCTGCAGTACATGTTGACGAAGTAGCTGAACGTGTGCACGTAGAAGCACGCCGCGCAGTCGCCGCCGCTGTGGTAGAGCGCCACGCGGGCCGGGAGCGACAGCGCCACCAGCAGGTCGGCCACCGCCAGGTTTATAGTGTAAATGGCCGGCGTGCTCCGAGAGCGGCTGCGCTGGCAGAACACGTACAGGGCCAGGCTGTTCAGGACCACGCCGACCACAAACATGAGCGAGTTCACCACCATCAGCGCGATCCACAGCACAGAGAACTCCTGGTACAGCGACTCGTCCAGGTGCGCCAGCCTCTTCAGGTACGGCACCCCCAGAGGACGGAGGCTGCTGTTGACGGGGGACTCAGACGTGATGTTTGGATGTCCCTTGAAGAAGGCCTCCATGACTAGAACGTAGAAAATAGATTTATAATCTATTAGAATAATAAAGCATTAAAAATTACTATTACATATTACTTATAAATATATATACACACACACACACACACACACATATACATATATATATATATATATATATATATATACATACACACCATAAAGACCCTTAAAGAATCATATATTAGGGGTATATATATTAGGGGTGCAACGTAATCGTACCGAACTGTTTTGGTATGGGTCTTTTGGTCTGGTACCTAGAAATGTTATTTGTTGAAGTTGAGTGTTGATCATCAATCGATTTAAAAATAAAATAAAAAAATTATTTAAAAAATAAATCGGAATTAAATTTAAGTTTGGGTTAAGCTGTTAGGCCTAAATGTAACCTGAATAAGTGCCGAAGCACTATATTTGTGTACCATTACACCGATGTTTGGATGTCCCTTGAAGAAGGCCTCCATGACTAGAACGTAGAAAATAGATAATAAATAGAATAATAAATAATTATTACTATTACATATTACTTGCATATTATATTTTTTAGCAAACATGCACGCATGCACACGCACATATATTTGTTTTTACTTTTTTTAATATAAATGTATTATTTTAAGTGTCACTCCGTCTCGAGGTACAGTATCGCTTTCGTGGCTCACTGCGCTTTCAACTAATTTTTTTCCATTTCAAGCAAGAGACTGCATGACATTCCCGTTTCACGCTTGTTTATGTAGAAAGGGCATCAGTGCTACACATAAAAACAATGAACATTCGGGTTTTCACAACCGCTGCCCAAAGCTAAAATTGTGAGAAAGAGCTGCCTGGTAAATATTGAAAAAAACTGATTGTGTTTGTCTGAAAGAAGAAAGTCGTATGCACCTAGGATGGCTTTGGAGTAAAATATGGGGTCATTTCAATTTTTTTCCTGCAAGCAAAATGTAATTAATCCTCAAAAAACGTTTTTCCAAAAAGCAAACTGATCATCTTTACTGAATTGATTTAAAAACAGTCATTCTCTACCTATCTGAACTCACATATATAGTTAAAGTCAACCTGAAATCCAGTTTGCAAACATTTGTGGTTGGTAAGACTTTTTTTAATGTTTGCTCAGCAGGGCTGCATTTATTTAATAAGAATTGAATTAAAATTAAAAATAAGAATAAAAATAATGCATGAAAATTTGCATTAAAAATAAGATTTTGAAATATTATTACAATTTAAAATAATTGTATACAATATAATTTAGTTGCCAATTATCATCATTGTTCCAATTTAATATTTTATTGCTTAATAATGAATATGTTAAAAAAAAAAGACTAGTGTATACATGAACCGAAGATGAACAGTTTTAATTCTGAAAAGCCCATTTGTTTTCTCTCCGACCAGAGCAGCACAGAGCCGTCCCATCAGCGGGCACCGCATGAAGCTTTCCATAGCTTTCTAAAAATGGCACATTCTTCAGCGTTTGATTTTGTGAGAGAGTTTGTGCTCCCGCTCTTCTGACGTCTCTCCGCTCCGAGACCCTTTCCGACCGCCAGTCAGCATTTAATGAAACGCGCAGAAGAACCTCTGATTCCCTTTCATCCGTCTGATCTTCACATACGAAGAGCTTGTCCATTTAGACTCGGGTCTTGTGTAACGTCATGTTATTTCCCACACGGTTCAATCAGCAGGGGGATCTGACCGTAATTTCCCACGGAAAATATAGCATTAACACCCAGCGGTCTAAACATTCAGCTACAAATACGTCTCAAAACCCACGTGTATTTATTAGAAAGCAAAGGCAAGGGTCTTACCGGTGCTGGTGCGAGTGGATATCTGCTGCTTTGCGTAGTTTTTAAATCAAATATAGTCTTTTTGAAACGGCATCGCTCCGGCAGGCAAAGAAAAACAGCATCTCTCAGGACAGCAATGTCCGCTCTTTGTCTTTCGTCTCTTTCGCTCTCAAGGATAAGTGGAGGCTCTCGCTGAAGAACGGCAGACTTTCCTCTCCGTCCTTCACCCTCCCCTTCCTTCTCGTTCTCATCTTCTCAAAACTCTGGGCAGAAGCCCTCAAAAGTCACTTTGCAGAGCAATTCGTCTTGTGGGACGAAAGCTGTGAGGCTCACCCGGTAAACAGGCCTCTGGGACACCAGCCATATAAAAACACTCATCTATAGTCCATATTTAGAGAAATTCAGCTCTGAATGTCCCTTCCTCCATAAGGTTTTATTGCACAAGTAACATCTCTGTTTAAAAAATGATCATAAATGTGTATAGTGTTTTTTTAGAGAGAGAATATTTTTTAAACAATGTTTTAAATAAATCTTATGTATTTCTATAATAGAATTGCAATTATTGCTATTTGTATGACTACTATAAAATAAAAAAAATACATGCACACACAGTATTACACAATAAATACACATCCAAAATACACACTTATTAAACATATATGTGTGTGTACTGTGCATATTTATTATGTACTGTATAAATACACTCCCATACATACATATATATATATATATATATATATATATATATATGAAGAAATCACATTTATATATTGCATATATTTATATATAATATAAATGAAATTAATATAAATATTTGCATGCAAATATTTTACAAATACATACTGTATAAAAACTTTCCTTTTGTATGTGATTATATATATATATATATATATATATATATATAATGAAAACATTTATATATTTGTTATATGTCTAATATATATACACACACATATACATATATATATAACATTTTCCTATTTAATAAAGATTTAAATTAAATTTAGCATAAAACTATTTATTTTTTATTATGCATTATGTATTTGCATCAAGGCATTATTTATATGATTAAATTAAACAATGCCCCCCACTCCCCCTCCCAGAAATTGATGAAGCATACCCGAAAACATGTTTTTAAAGAGGTTCATCCCATAAAGTGAGTAACGGTGGACCACCCCTGAGAGCGTGGCTGTGAGGTGACCCCCCTCTGCGTTACCTCACAGACCCAAACATGAGCAAACAGCTGGAGCTCGTGAGAGGAGCGCTGCGTTAGAGACGTCCTGCACCTCGTCCTTCATCACCGACTTCAAACCAGATCCAGCCACAGTGCTGTATCCTCAATATCAACACTTGATATTCCTCAGCATAAACACCATATCAGAAACCTGTGACATCAAAGCCAGATGTTACATAACGACAGGACACTATCTCTATTAAAACACTGCATAAGCAGGCCAGGAAAAATACCAAGTGAAACATTTATCAGTAAAACTCCTCACCGCTTCACTGCTTCACCCCGACATCTTTCAGAACTGGATGCTGCTGGACAATCTCTCAAACGAGCCCCAAGGGATGATGGGAGATTGCTTGAGCTGCTAGAAAGAGTATATAATGTAAACGGCGTAAAGAAACTTCTGTTGAAGCGCCACGTCTCAAATATCATATATGCTGAATTTGAGTATGTCATGACGAAAGAGCCCAGAAATATGTTAATAATAAAAAAAGAATATTCTAAAAATTGTGACACACACACACACACACACACAAACACACACACTCAAAAACACACACACACACACACACACACACACACACACACACACACATACACACACACACACACAAACACACACACACACACACACACAAACACACACACACAAAAACACACACACACACACACACACACACTCACACACACACACACACACACACAAACAAACTCACAAACAAACACACACACACACACTCAAAAACACACACACACACAAACACACTCACAAACACACACACAAAAACACACACACACAAACACACACACACACAAACACATTCACAAACACACACACAAAAACACAAACACACTCAAAAACACACACACAAAAAAACACACACACACACACACTCACAAACTCACACACACACACTCAAAAACACACACACAAAACACACACACACACACACACACAAACACACTCACACACACACACACACACACACACACACACACACACACACACACACAAACACACACACACACACACAATACATCAAATGTAGCCACTAACAAGATATGTAATTAATTATAAATCAACAAAAAGCAGTAATACAGTATTTAAGTGCTGTGACTAAATATAAATACATAAAAATACATTTTTTCCTCACTTTTTTTACATGCAGAGAATAAGCGAATGAGATTTAATTTTCATTAAAATAGTCACAATGCAAAAAAAACTAAAGAAAAGGTGTATTTTGTCATACAAATGTTATTTTTCTCCCACTTACCAACATAAAAAGTCTTGACTTTTATGAGCTGAGCTAATTCTGCAACACCACAAAGCCATGAAATCAAATTCTTTTTTATCAAAGCGTTCAGGTTTGAGTCAATTTTAAGCGCATAGACATTGGTGTGTAACGCTACGGTAGAGTGCAGAGATTACATTAAACAGCAGGTTGAGGCGAATTAGCATGCAGTCATTTGTGAGAAAGCAGACGTAATGCTAATGTACTTCATTTCTGACTAAACCCATCTTGCAGGACCGCTGTCCAGATCTGATGGGAGTCCCTGTTTAAACATCCGTCAGCTGGAGAAAACCCAGACACCGTCAATCCTTCAGTCCTTCAACAACTAATAAAACCAGGACAACAGGTGAGATTATGAACATAGTAAAAGTTAATGGGTGGTTTAGCTGTTAAAATGGATTGCCTAGGGCTTACAAACAAAGAAATTATAATGTCTTAAATCATTGTTTCAAACCAGCGGTTTAGCAAACATTGTGCCAACTGTTATTATTTTAATAGTTATTATTATAATAATTACTTACACGCAAATATATAAATATCTATGAGTAAACAGTTTAATACTCTGCCTGATGCAAAGAGATGAATTCACCCATCATACACGAATAAGAAGAGCTCTCTAGTTTATTCATGCAAGCGCAAATCGTTTTGTTCAGATGGGGACTTCACATTGTATGTTATGATCTAGATCAGGACTTCGGAGCTCATATCGCAAAAATATCTGATTCGGTTTGGGACTTGGAGCAGGTTCGAATCGCAGTTTGATTCAGATCAGATTATGTATCGTGAATCATTTGATTCGAATCAAGATTTTGTATTGTGCATCGTGAATCATTTGATTCGGATCAAGATTTTTCTATTGTGTATCGTGAATCATTTGATTCGAATCAAGATTTTGTATTGTGTATCGTGAATCATTTGATTCGGATCAAGATTTTTGTATTGTGCATCGTGAATCATTTGATTCGGATCAAGATTTCGTATTGTGCATCGTGAATCATTTGATTCGGATCAAGATTTTGTATTGTGTATCGTGAATCATTTGATTCGAATCAAGATTTTGTATTGTGCATCGTGAATCATTTGATTCGCTCAAAATTTTTGTATTGTGCATCGTGAATCATTTGATTCGGATCAAGATTTTGTATTGTGTATTCGGATCAAGATTTTTCTATTGTGTATCGTGAATCATTTGATTCGGATCAAGATTTTGTATTGTGCATCGTGAATCATTTGATTCGGATCAAGATTTTGTATTGTGTATCGTGAATCATTTGATTCGGATCAAGATTTTGTATTGTGCATCGTGAATCATTTGATTTGGATCAAGATTTTTCTATTGTGCATTGTGAATCATTTGATTTGGATCAAGATTTTTCTATTGTGCATTGTGAATCATTTGATTCGGATCAAGATTGTTCTATTGTGTATCGTGAATCATTTGATTCGGATCAAGATTTTTGTATTGCGTATCGTGAATCATTTGATTTGGATCAAGATTTCGTATTGTGCATCGTGAATCATTTGATTCGGATCAAGATTTTGTATTGTGTATCGTGAATCATTTGATTCGGATCAAGATTTTGTATTGTGTATCATGAATCATTTGATTCGGATCAAGATTTTGTATTGTGCATCGTGAATCATTTGATTCGGATCAAGATTTTGTATTGTGTATCGTGAATCATTTGATTCGG
Organism: Puntigrus tetrazona; assembly: GCF_018831695.1. Classification (NCBI taxonomy): domain Eukaryota; kingdom Metazoa; phylum Chordata; class Actinopteri; order Cypriniformes; family Cyprinidae; genus Puntigrus; species Puntigrus tetrazona. The sequence continues at coordinate 802,086 of NW_025048355.1, read as the reverse complement.
ATCAAGATTTTGTATTGTGTATCGTGAATCATTTGATTCGGATCAAGATTTTGTATTGTGCATCGTGAATCATTTGATTCGGATCAAGATTTTGTATTGTGTATCGTGAATCATTTGATTCGGATCAAGATTTTGTATTGTGTATCTTTAAGATCGGGACTTTGGATTGCGTAAATATAGACTTTAGAGTGAATCACAAACCATCGATCAGATCAAAAAGTCGAATAGTGTAATGTGAATCATTTTGATCAGGACTTCGTTTAGATCAGGACCAGCAGGTGAACAAAACATTTGATTCAGATATGGACTTTTGAGCGTGAAGGTATGAATTATTGATGAGTATTGTGAATCATTTAGATAAGGACTCCGGAGAAGGTTTGCAAATCATTTGATTCATTTAGGATCATGTATTGCAGATCATTTAATTTAGGTTCGCGGATGGTTTGATTTGGATCATTTATCGTGAATCACCAGGGCTTTGGAAGTATTTTGATTCATATCAAAACTTCGGATTGTGAATCATGAATCGTTTGATTCAGATCAGAACCTCAGCACCTTTTTTTAAACTTCTGGTGTCATTTTAGTTATTTTACCTTTACGAAAACAGACTGCTTCTTAATGCAGTATTGCTATCATATTATTAATCATAAGTTGTTTGTAGCACAAACAGTTTGACAGTTTACTGTACTCTATGCGTCATACAGTGAAGCAGCAAACATAGGTAATAAAGCAGCTCTTGCGAATGCTTCACAGGTTAAAGGTGGAAATCTGTTCATATTAATACATCATATTAATGAGTATTAAGAAGTAACTGATCAAATGAGGTACAGTATGCCTGATATTACTCAATAAGAGTAAACGGTGTTGGAAAATTTTAGTGTTTTGGATTCTTTTGCTTTTGTTTTCTAAAATTTAAACAGGAAGATCAGTATAGCAAAGTGATGTGCTTTTATGGATGTAAAATTAGCAACATAAACGTCTTGTTTGGTCTGAATGTCTGATGAATGCCAATGAATGTCTGAATGAGTGGATTTTTTGTTACTGTACTCAAACGTATTGAATTTCAGGAGGTTCCTCGACGACAAATCATCTCATTTGCACAAAAACACTTTCCTATCGCGGGACGGATGAGTTACCGTCTCAGCATAAACACACGGCCAAGAACGAACCTCCATAAAAGTGAAAAACCATTCTTCCACTCATCACTCTGTCCAAAGTTAAACCTGACAGAGACTTCAGACACGCGCGCGTATGAACCGTTTTAAACAAATAGCCCATCCATCTCTACCTAAAAGCAGGAGAAAAGCGGGTTAGCGAAGGCACTTCCTGTGAGAGTGGAACTCATCATCATATATCTGACTGTACGACGCCTGGACATCAACAAGTCTCACCGCAAACTTTTATTACTATTTTATTCACTTGTATCATCACTCAGGACGCAAATAAGCAGCTTTTCGGATTATAATGTCGATGCTAATTAGTGCTCAGTTTCTTCTGCAAAATGAATCTCATTTTTAAGGGCAAAAACTGAATGGAAAGAAACTGAACTGGAGAAAATGTACTTTTGATAAGGTTTACAGAAGTGGGCGTGGCAAAATGGCTCAATAGCGCCACCTAGAAGATTCCCCTCCTGCTGTTTACTGTCTGAAACCAATAGGAAGTCTGTTATTTTAAATTTGATCTGCAAGTTGTGCGCCGTTTTTCCCATTTCAGGCATTGTATCAAAAACATTTTAGTTGAAGGGTGTGTCGGTGGCGGCCGGATAAACTTTGTTTTGCCACAAAATAGGAACTTATTATAATTTAGCCATACAATATCTGATCTGCCCCAAACCTCACATGCTTGATAAGAGTCTGTTCTGAACACAATGTTATAGTTATAGCGCCACCTGCTGGTAACAGGAAGTGACATGACTTTAAAGGGCTTTGCGATGTTAAACTGTGAAGTTTAACAGAACCGACCTGCCTCAAACTTCACAGAGTCGCTAAAGATTCCTAGCCCGAACGCATATAATGACCGATATTCGCTCAGACTTTATATTAGGTGCCTTTAATGGCAACGTATTTGCAACAAAAATAAGTACAATGTACATTTCACGATCATATTGTATTGCCAAACACTATTGCTAGTATTCAGGGGAAAGCCCGGAAAACACCACTGATTTTCCTCCGATTTTCCCCCAAGATATTTGAAGAAAGTCAGAACCAGTCTGCAGATTAAAGGTATTTTTAGCTGCAGACTGTCAGTCAATGTCTATAGGTCGACAGTGGAAATATAAATGTAATTACAGATGCGATTACGTAGGTATTTTTAAAAATATATGTTCAACGTACAAAGGTGTATGTACACAATAAGTATACAGTACCAAATGTATAGCATATAGCAGTTAAGGCCACTTAATATAAAGAGGGACCCAATATTCTGTCACATAAATGACTGGCTATATTATATATCCTCTTATATTTACCACTTTAAATGCATATCGATCGCGGTTTTCCTAAAGCCACCGGATGGCGATGAGCCCAGGTGCAAGGACCCTTTCAACACCGTTTGCAGCATTAATTGAATATATGTTTATGTTTTATACCATATCAGGTTTTTATGGTCCATATAGTACGATATAGTAAGAATATGAAGGCCAAAACTGAGCAAAAATACCCAATTGCAGATGACTTTAACGTAAATTAATGAGATCTTTGCAATAGTATGACAAAAAAAAGACAAATATTGGTTCTTGCTCTATATCTCTTATGAGATTTCATGATAAAATACAATGCAATACAATACAAATATTGCACTGCAATCACTGAACTGTTGATGATTTAGAGGCTTTAGAAAGTTATGAACAAATATGATCCAGCAGGCTTCATAGGTTTAAAAATGTGAGGATATTAACTGTACGGTAGCCTGTACAATTTGATCCACGTTGTTTTTATTTCTGTTTTCGAACAAACATGACTTACCGGCGTTAACAACAATAGTAGTACTAGTTAAAAAACAGTATGACGTTTTCCAAGATCATGTCAAGATACAGCATAATTAATAAACGTAAGCTCAGATCTCTCGCTTGATGCGATATCATGGAAAACTAGTCTAAATGGCAGTGACTTCAACAGTTAAAGTCAGTCAGGCAGCATCAGGTGCAGTTATGAAGTCATCGAGTTAGTAATGAAGTATTTAGTATGTTTTGGCAATATGAGTATTAATTTGAGTTTGAAGCAAAGAACAGCTCTGAGCGTAATGTTATTTATTGTGGTTCTGACATGAATGTAGCTCGAACAAAAACAAGTAGTGAGTCCTGAAAACACGTTCGTATCATTTCTATAAATGTATTATACATTATACAGCTATATGTACCTACGTTTAGCATTTGGATTTCATTTCATTTGTAAAAAAAACCCCAAACAAACAAACACAAAAAGGAACAAATAATGACTAAAAAAAATTAAATCAAACATAATACTGTAAAAAAATATTCCTGGCAGTTTCTTCAAGGTTTTCAACTTGCTAATTGAGAAGCGCTTTCGACCACTTCTTTGATGGCTTGTGAAAACAAACGCAAGCTTTAAAGTTGGTTTCCTTATACAGTATGTCATCTTTCTAGCATTAGCCCATGAAACACATTTATGATCGTAAGACTAAAATATTAAGTACGAAAAACAAGCATGTGCACTATCATTCTAAAGTGTGGGGCCTGTAAGATTTTTATGATTTTTTAAAAGATTAACACTTTTATTCAGCAAAGATGCATTAGACTAATCAGATGTGACAGATATAGACACTGATAACATTACAAAAATGGTTTTCAATTTAAATTCAAGTTCTTTTGAAGTTTCTATTAAAAGTTTGTGTTTCTTGAGTATATCACAACGATTATAGAAGGGTCACGTGACACTGAAGACTGGAGTAATGATGCTGAAAATTCAGATTTGATCACAGAAATAAATTACAGTTTAAAATTGTAATAATATTTTAAATCAAACAAACGCTGACTTGGTGAGCAAAAGAGACTTTTCAAAAATAATTTCTGAAGAGATTTAACTGAAATCTTTTGAACCCTAGTATAAACAGCATCTTCGATTAAAGTGACTAGTGAAGAATGAATATCGAATAAAGGCACATGCTGTGATATGCTAACAGGAATGAAACAGGAAGTGATGTGGGCTCAGGTGAGTGTACTGATGTTCACAGGAAGTGCAAATGCCTCTGTCATGATGAAACCGTCCGTGACTCATTCGACTCTCTCCGGCAGTGATCTGTCCCTCTGTCTGTGCTGTGTTAAAAACTGCTGGACCACAGAAGACCAATCCACGACGTTCTCCACCCGCATCCGTCCTCCAGACATGGACATCACCATCTGACCGCCTGCACAAGCACACAACAAGCTGAAATGACACGGCTGCATCGACAAACGCATTTTTATATCAGTTTCGCATTTGCTGCACGTGACATTTCAATTCTGAAGCACTGCAACACATACCTATATCAACGTCATAAAAATGTGCCAGAGTTCACATACTGAACCCTTGTTTTAGCGCAAGTCAGTGGACACGTCTCAGCGAAATGTATAGCGAGGCACATAAAACCAGCGTTGCACAAAAAGTGTACAGAGGTACATATTTTTATGAGACCAGGCTGGTTAAAATGCAAAATGCAATTCACTAACCTTTGTTTACAGTTTTGAAAAATAAGTTACAGAGTATAATATAACAATATAATTTATTATATATTTTTTAAAATATCAAAGGCTATTTTCATGGTAAACTAGTAGAAATACTTAACAGTAATAAAACAGAATTACACAACAATATTAAAAAAAATACAGCTTTTTCTGTTAGTTATTTTCCACAAAAAATAATGTTTATAGAAAATCTAAAGATAGTTCAAAATTGACCGAAAAAAGAGATCTTGTGTACTTACTCTCAGGAAGGATCTGTGTCCTCTTGTTTCCTCGGACACAGCTGCCAGACGCTTGAGACAGCAGCTCTAGAGAACGAGAGCCTGTCAGACCTTCAGCGTCTTCATCTACGTTCATCACACTACGACACTCCACAGAGCAGATCTTACCTGAACACAAAGGGAAAGACAAATTGTGAGATGTAAATAAAGAATTTTGAGAAAAAAAAAAAGTTGAGATTCACGCAGATAAAGGCAGAATTTAAAGACAAACATTCTAGTGAGAATCATCTGTGAGAACTGTAAGCACACTTGGCAATAAAGCTCTTTCTGATTGTGATTTTAAAATGTCTGAAACTTTAAAACAAATTCTAAGAAATTCTAAGAGAGAAACAGCTAAATGTAAACTGAGAATTCTGAAAAAAGTTGAAATTGTGAGATGTAAACCTACAAGAAACAAATGTAATTTAAAGTAAATTTTAAGATGTAGAATTGTGAGACGTAAACCTAGAATTCTGAAATAATTTAACAAAGTGTGAGGATTTAGGTCTAAACTTAAAATTCTGAGAAGAAAGTCAGCATTGTGAGATGCAAACTTAAGATTCTGAGAAGAAAAATGTTGCAATTTTAAATTGAGTCCGAATTCTGAGATGCAAACCTGCAGTTACGAGTTAATAATTTGCCAATACAAGACTCTCTTTTCTTAGCTAGACGCAGGCTTCTACAATAACATCCAACAAACTCTATATAACAAAATAAGCTCTTACCTGCGCGTTTGCAGAGAACCTTGATGGAGCAGAAGAGGTTGGTGAAGAGGTTGAATGGAGACGGAACTCCAGACTTGCGGCTCATATCGCGGATCAGAACGGCACGGCCAAACTTCCACTCCGTGTCGGACTGAGCTTGGATGCGCTGGTACGTGTCGCTCATCATGGCGATAAGCAGGTTGATCAGCACGATGCACGTCACCACCAGATACACACCAAACACCATCTTAGCCAAAACGGCCGTGGCGGGAGGCGAGCGCTCCAGGTCGGGAATCTTATCCGGTTCGGTCAAACCAAACAAGGCGAAGAAGAGCAGCACAGACATGTTTAAAGGATCCGGAGCAGTCACGTTACCTGTGCTGTTGTCCCAGTCTTGAGGATAGAGCGGCTGACACAAAGCGGTGAGACTCAGCGTGAAGGCGGTGTGGAACAGCATGAGGATCACGGCGAACCGACACAGATCCTTCATCAGGTCTCGGATGATTATGGCCCACGGGCCGAATAAGTGATGGAACGTGAGGAACTCTAGGAGCTGGATGAACGCCAGCATCATCGCCACGGACAGCAGGACGTTTCGGGCGAACAGGCAGTGCAGGTGAGACGGAGGCCACCACTGAGTGAAGACCGCCAGCAGGTGGCACAGCAGAGCCGCGGCGGAGAAGCCCAGCAGAAGAAGACGAATCCACGCTAATCCGGCGCGCTCACCAGGGAACGTCAGCTCCGACACCAGCATCCCACAGAGCCAGATCAGCAGAAGACACTCTGACCAGCCGGGCACCAGACGGCCCTCAGACAGGGGACTCACCGGCGGATACACGATCGTCAGGATGAACAGGGCTAACAGGAAGACGTGTGACACCAGGTGACTCATGAACTTCACGATTGGGATGGTGTTGAAGCTGAGTGGAGATGAAAGCAATCAGTTACACACATTTCACCTCGAGACACACTAGCAGTAAAAAGTTTTAACAAATGTGACTGGGCTTATGTTTCTTAAAAACCTTTTGGTCTATAGGCCAGTGTTGCTGGTTCATATGTGGACAACAAGTCTTAAGTCTCTGAGGTATATTTTTAGCAGTAGCCAAAAGTACATTGTATGGATCTAAATCAAGAATCATTAGAACATGTTGTAAAGATGTTCTGTACATTTCTATTATATATATATATATATATATATATATATATATATATAAATAAATGAGTAGTTTTGTAATAAGAACTTAATTTGGATGATGATGCCTTTCCAAATTAAAAAAACCAATTAAAACTAAAATTGAAAAAAATTATTTAAGCTGGATAGAATGCCAAAGGCACATAACAAAATTACTAAAACTTAAATGAAAATGAAACCTGAAAATAAAAGACAAATGCTAATTTATTTAAATACCATAATATAAGACACCCCCTTTACCAGCTGTATCATTTAGACTAAAACTTGTGTTTTACTGACAGAAAAAAATAGAAATTATACCTCTTACCTTTATTATCATTATTAAAACAAATAAAATGTACCAACAATTACATTTAAAAATATAAAGTTTGGGTGAAAATGATGTAATTTTTATTTATCTGACAAATAAATGAAATCCGATAACTAGATCCGATAAAGTGAGCTTACTGGTAAATCAGTCAATCAGTTTGATTGATCTAAGATTCATCCACTTTCCGAGTGCAAGCTGCAGTGATTCAGTGATCGGTCTGCATCGTGGTCTGTATCGGTATCAGCCATGAGAAAGATCAGTAAATTAGTTTTTTTTAAATCTGCATACTGTCTCACATTTTAAAATCACTTACAGAGAAAGTCTGATCGCATAAGACTAACATGACAGTCACAGATGAAGTTCTTAGCAATGCATATTGCTAATCAAAAATTAGGTTTTGATCTATTTACAGTACGTAATTTATAATATATCTTCAGGGATCATGATATTTACTCAATATCATGATACAAATATGCTACAAATACACCCGATCATCTTAAATTTTGTGGTCCAGTGTAACAGTGCCAACCCCTCAGATGATGGCAAATTTTTCCATAGGTTAAATATATTAAGTTTCTACAATACATAAATAGATTGTACAAACATAATTTCCTGTGAATTGCAATACAAATAAGCTTTAATTGAAACATAGAAAACGGCTATTTAAAATTTTAATAATATTTCACAATATCACTGTTTTTACTGTGTTTTTGTACCAGTATTACTGTATTAGTGTACCTGTGTCTGAGGGGCAGTGAGAGCACCAGCCACATCAGAGGGAAGAGCAGCAGACAGAAGAACAGCAGCAGGATCTTCCACGAATCCCACTGAAGGCTTCCATGCCACATGTCTGTGAGGTACGTCTGCACCGCTGGATGGGACACCACGGCCTTCTGTCTGCCCTCGATCAGGCAGTCCAGCACGCTGGCGCCCCGGTGGTCCACGGCCATGAGGATGGGGCCCGCGCCTTGGCCCCCGGCTGAGGCGGCGAGGGTCAGGAGGTCAGAGGCCATGACCTCACAGTGGTGGGCGGCGGCCTGCAGGTCCATGGAGCGCTCCTTCTCTCTGAGCGCGGCCAGAGACAGAGCTCGCGACAGACGGACACACGTATCCAGAGGAGCCGGAGAATGAAGAACCAGCTCCTCCAGAGCCAGATTATCATTCATCCGGCCGCACACCATCAGATTGAACACAAACTACAGACAACACCAAACAAAAGTGGTTTATTTTCAGCAGAACAAGGCACTTAAAGCTGTAAATCTTAACTAAAGCTATAAGTCTAAACTGTTACAAAACATTAAAAAACAAAACTTAAAACAAGCTGACCTTCTTGTCGTCCAGCAGACGCAGTGTGTTCTTCTCTCGTCTCAGCAGGAAGATGACGGTTTCCTCGTGGTTCTCCTGAGCGGCGTACTGCAGCGGTGTCCATGCGGCTCGACATTCGACACACAGCGACGCTCCGCTCTCCACCAGGAACGACACCACCTCCAGACAGCCGGCTTTAGCAGCGTAATGCAGCGCCGTCCAGCCACTCTGAAACAGACCAAACACACATCAGCTCTACTGCATTTTGTAAATGTAATATTTATGTCATGACATAAGAATACAAATAGAAACCGAGGACACGAATTCTTGCATAAATGTTATTTTTGTTTTCTTTGCATGCAAAAAGTGTACTTGCTGCATAAATGTTATTTTGGACTTTGACAGTTTTTTTGCATGCAAAAAAAGTATACTTGCTGGTTTGGAACGACATGAACGTAAGTGATTTCCTTTATTTTGAGGTGGAGTAACCTAATGGCATCCTACCCGTGACCTTGCCTGCTTGTGCTTCTTAGACCTTCCTGCTTGTGCTTCTTGCGTCTTGCGTCTACTTTTCTCCACTTGAGAGACTCTCTCTGCCCTGCTCTCCTGCTAAAAACATGGATTTGATCAACTGGTCTCTCAACGCAATTGACACCATCTTCTCGAAGAGAAGCGTGGGTTCGCCGGGACGATGGCGGCCGGGTATTCGATGGACGTGTGGGAGAAGTGGCGTCTCGTGTGCTTGGCACCTCTTTCTGTGGAGGATATTGAAGATATCTTGCTTTTCGGAGCTTTGATTACGGGGCTATTGCTGATCGGATTGGGCATAGCCCTGTTATATCGACAAATTGAGAGAACGAGGGCAGCTGTCCACAGCCCCACAAAGCTGCCTGGGAATATTGATGTCGGGACTCAGACTGTGGTTGTAAACCGCACTTTGGATAACATCATGGGGAAGCTCGAGGCTTTGCATCGAAAATGGATCAAATCAGGGACCAGGATGGACAATAGAGTAGTAAATTGTTTACGACTACTCGCACCAAGCCTAAAAAAATTCCATTCCTATCTGGTTTCGACTCCCTCGGCCAAGGCCACTGCTGGAAAAACAACTCCCCCGACAGATCACGGCAGTGAAGACGCTCTCGCACTCCTCACCCCCACCTTTCCGCCTGCCTGGCAGACGGGTCTGGACCAAGCGCTGCATCGACGGCTGCCAGAGAAGGATGACTGTGGAGGACCCCAACTACCCAGACTTACCTTGTCTTACATGTTGTCAAAGTGTCTAAACTATGTGCTTCTATTGCTGAGGTGTTTTTTTCCCGTTACCACACTGTGGTCTCTTAGGAGCACAGTCTGGGTTTGGCTTTTTTTCCTCACCTCACCTCTCCTCCTGTAATGCTGTACTTCTTTATTTCTGTCATCCCGTCATGTCTACCCCCATCTTGTACCTGTATGTGGATGGGATGATGGCCCAAAGAATTTCACTACATGTCGTACTACGTATGTCTCTGTATGTGACAAATAAAATTTGAATTTTTGATTGTTCAGACTTCGGAGCATGTTGTTTTGTTGTGGTGTCACGGTGAGTTCACAAAGAAACATTTGTTGACTAGGTTTGACTGCAGCTGCATCAACCGCAAGTAGATTATTTAGTAGATTAATAATGTTTTGTCTAGAAATAACACTCACAATAGCGAGAAGCTCTGATACTGTTCATAATAGTGGCTGATTACTGAGACCCGCCTCCTAAAAGCGGTTTCTGAGAGAGCTTCAGAATGAGGGTTGAAAATCTATATATTTGTTTTCTTTCTGTGTAAAATATTATAAAGTACATGTCAAGGGACATAATAAGAATCCATTACCCCTTAAATTAAATTTAGCTATCAAAAACGGCAAAGGAAATCTTAGCACAGTTTGAGATCTGAGGCCTTTTCTGAAACTCTAAAGGAGATAAATTTCTATCTATTTCTATCAGGAGAGACATCTGAGAAACCAAAGACCAACACAAGCGTCCAGGTTTCTTCTCACCTTGTCCGTGTGGTTGATCTCCGCTCCCTGCCCCAGCAGGACTCTCACCATGGCTACGTGTCCGTGTGCGGCGGCCAGATGCAGACAGGTACATCCGCGTTTGTCGGTCAGGTGCAGCAGAGATCCAGAGCGGCTGAGCAGCAGCCCGACCACAGCTGTGTGTCCGCTCTGAGCCGCCAGGTGGAGAGGACTGGAGCCCTGAAACACACGACGGACGGTCAGGACCGCGCTCACATGTCACGCTTCACACCGCAGCACTGCTTCTCATCTCTTACCTGAATGTTTGTTTCTGCATCGGCCTGAACACCAGGAGAATTCAGCAACAGGCGAACCACGTTCTCATGACCGGACAGAGCCGCCAGGTGCAGAGGAGTGTAACCTGACTGAACACACACACACATACACGTTTGTTTTGCAAGTAGTAAGGGACATTGCATAGGCTTCCATTGAATTTAGTCAGGTTAATGCTGTTTTGGTCCTCACGTTGGTCACTTGGTCCTCACGAGTATAGCTAAACCAGTACACACACACAGAAATACACACATGGTTGAGAGACATGGTGAAGCACAAGATTAGTCCAGTACACGAGCAGTGGTTGGTCGATTAATCAAAAATACAAACAAAACATGAAGCTTCACTGCAAAGCAAGAATCCCCCGAATTAATAAATCAAATTAAAAATGCCTTATCAACCATGTTCTGCGGTGTATCTCTGTCACCTCAGCTAACGGCTGCTGTCTCTTCACGTCTTCTTTGCCGCCGCCGCTGCTGGGGAATTCACTGCGTATCGTAGCAGGAACTTTAGTCAGGATCTCTCTCACAAAGTCCACCTGTCCAAAACAGGCTGCCACATGCAGAGCCGTTAAACCTGTCTACACACACAGATCGTCCACTGGATCATTACAGCACCGTTTTCGTTCTGCTTAACCTTTATAAGCCATGTATTCACATGCAGCACCTTGGAGCTCTGTATCTTCAGTGAAACGCTGCCTTTCAGCACCTCCAGAATATGAGTGTGTCCATACTTGGCAGCCAAATGTATGGCCGTCATGCCCTCCTGAAAGGGTCAAAGGAATTAGAAATGATCATGTTAAATGTTCTTCATCTTTGTCTGTCTAACTCACGGTGTCCTCCTCAGTGACTGAAGCTCCAGAGTCCAGAAGAACCTTCACCACCTCTGTATGACCGCCAGCAGCAGCCAAATGCAGAGGACACAAACCGTTAGCCTGCAGAGTTAGAGAGACCAGAAGATATAGAGGGTATTATGTACAACATTTCTCATTTTCATTTAGATGAGAGCAGAAGATATAGAGGGTATTATGTACAACATTTCTCATTTTCATTTAGCTTCATGAACTTCATGAAACAAAAAGAATAAAATGAATAAACACTATATAGTTATAAAAAAAACCCCCACAACCATATATACAGATATTTGAAGTTAAAATACTTTCTTATAGTACTTAAGTATTCAACGTTTTATGTTAAAAACAAAACATTAGGCCTAGTTATGCATCTATAATTGCAGTTTAAATGCATCTATGGCCCCGTATGAGATGCATACATTTTATAAATCCATCAAAATGTTATTTCAGACGCAGATTCCAGAAATGTTTTCTTATGCTGGACTGAAAGACACAAAATACTGGATGAAGCGCTTATTATTCTTACCCCCCAAAAATGGATTTTGCTAGACAATCTCACTAGTCAAGCTGTATAAATATTATATATTCAATACTTAAATACATTAACTTTTTGGGTCAAATCTGTATTTCTATTAAGTATGGCTTTAAAGTTACTGGCTTTATACACCACTGGAAAAACCATCATTGATACTTGATTTAAATATCTAATCTGTTTCAGATATTTGATTAAATCTAATGTAATTATAATATACTACTAATATAATAGTATTTCTGTTTGCTGCTTCTTGTATTTGCATTATATTTGCAATTCTGTTGTTACTCTAATATAAAATATGTATTCTGATTGCATTTGTATATGATTGTATATGTATTTTTGGTTTACAAATAACTAAAATCAGAAATAAAACAAATTATTAATAACAGTATCTTAATGATCCTAATATAGTGACACATGAAATGAGTTTTGACGCCCTGACCTTGTTGTTGAGCGTGACCGGTCCTCCTTGATTAAACAGGAGCAGCTCTTTAATGACGGCCAGGCTTCCTTTATCAGCAGCGATGTGTGTGCAGCTCGCTCCCTCCACGTTAGCTAGCATGGCTAATTCAGGCCGCTGCCTCAGAAACAGCTTCACCACCTCAGAGTGATCGTTCTCCGCCGCCAGATGAAGAGGAGTCTGACCGCGCTGAAACAAACACTGCTAGATGAGCCACGATACAAACTAATTAATATACAGTCATCAATTGATTAGAATACGAATGATCCTGAATTAATGCAATATAAATATTTATATATTTAAAAGAATAAATATGTCTTTATGCAGAACTTTAAGACGTTATAAAATAAACTTGGCTGTGCTAAGATTTATTATTAAATTATTAGTTTTATTTATTTACTTATTTATTATTTAATTAAAATGTACTTGTTTTGTTTTAATTCCAAGTACAATAACACAAAATGGCAGGGTTATTATTATTGTTTTATTATAAAAACTTCCAATTATGGATATATTTATTTTTTTACAGCATTTATTTAAAAAAAAAAAACCTTGTTAAAGATTTTCATATTAGTTCACAGTGAATTAACAAATACAACTTGTAATTTAAAAAAGATTTTAGTAAATGCTGAAATTCACATAAATGCCGCAGGCATTGCTAATTAGTTTGTTAATTAATAGTAACAAATAATGTTATAAATTAAACATTATTTAATTTGTGTTATGTTATATCATTACCTGTTAACGATATATATAATATAATATACATCAAAATTATATCGGTCTAAATATATTTGTACAAAAGTTTTATATTTTGTTTTTATATTGCTGTTATAGAGATTCAGAGACTCAGACTTGGTTGTCTAAAAAGCATAATTATTTTTAAAAAATTACTTTTTTAAGTTTAAGTTTAAATAAGTTATTTTAAATTATATATCAGTTGTATTAAGTTTACTTTACATATTTAAATCAAAAATTAATTTGCAAAGTGGCTTCTCTTTGCTGGAAGTAAATTATGGAAGTTGCGCTCATTAAATCAAGGTGATCTAGAGATGTAATCTAAACTCACAAATGAAGAATAACAGACTATATTATTTATTGCAGGTGTCTGTATTTCCGTCTCATGACACTCACAATATCTGTAGCAGTGATGTCAGCTTTCAGGTTTAACAGGCTGCTGCAAACGTCCAGCTGTCCGCTGATGGCCGCCAGATGCAGAGGCGTCTGCTTTTTCTGTGAAAACGAGCAGTTCAGCTCATTTCTCTAGGTTTAAGATCCTATTATATTAGAGCTTATTATCAGCTCTTACCAGAGAGAGAGCATCGACGCTGGCCTGATGGGTCTCTACCAGCAGCCTGACGAGCCGTGCCGAGCCGCTCTGAGCGCTCAGGTGCAGAGGAGTCAGGCCCAGCTTGGTCTTGGCGTTCACAAAGGCCTTATGGGCCAGGAGGATGTCCACGATATCTTGATGACCTTGTTCTGCAGCCAGATGAATGGCGGCCTTCCCCTCCTGATGAGATTTCATACAAATCCACAATTTATTTTTTCTCAAGCGCTTCTTCAGGATACCGATTCAGAGATTCAGCTCCATAGAAAATAACCTACTGACAAAATTAAAGATTATTGTGACACAAAATGTATTTTATTATTGTTTTTTAAATAAAGTATAAAGTAATTTAAATAAGTATCATTTAAATAAACATTCGGTATTATGTTTTATTATTAAACAAGACTATTTAAGTGTTTTTTTTTTGTCAACGTTGTAAATAAAGCAAACAATTATTGGCGTTGACTTCAGAAGAAAAAAAATATTTTTTTTACTACGCTTCCAAATTTCACATTTAATGTTTTACTTTGTAATTGTAAAATTTACTACCTATTTCTGAGTGAAAACTGTTTTACAGTATGCTTGCAAATACATACAGTTATTCCTTTCTTAGAGTAGCATGTACATACAATACGGGAAATGAATACAGCTATTACTGTAAAAACTGTACTAAAATATTACACCTAAATATTTTATATAAAACTTTATCAATTTATTTATTTATTATAATTAAAATTGTTTCAAAATTCACATTAAAAACATAAATAAATGCTTAATAAAAATATTATAATAACTGGCATCAAAATCAAATAAATGAGAAACAATTGAAAGCTAAATAGAAAAACAACAACAAAACAACTGTAGAAATTAATCATCTCTGACCTCATCAAACACGTCCACTCTGGCATTGTTCAGCAGCAGGATCTTCACAACCGCTGTGTGACCCTGCTCTGCGGCCAACAGCAGCGGTGACCAGCCGTTCTGTCCACACACACACACACACACACACACACACACACACACACACACACACACACACACACACACGCACGCGCGATTCAACACACATACTAAAACAATAACTGACCAAACTGCTGACACTACATATATACATCCAGGGTTATTACTGTAAATTACATCTAAAACTAGAAATCTTAAATATATTTAAAAACAATTTTTTTCAAATTAAGCTGAAATAAAATAAAATAAATATTGGAGTAACTAAAGTCATTTTAAAATGACTATAACTGTAAATTGAAACTAGACCAAAAGTAACATTAAACATTTAATGATGATTAAAAATAACATGATAAAATAAAATAAAAATGTATAAAATTTAAAAACATTGCAAAAGGTTTGCCGATATTAATTCAAGAGTTATTATCATTAACTCAACCTAATAATTAAAAAAATGTTAACTGATATAAAGACAAAACTAAATCTAATAAAATATAAATATTAGATATGCCTTGGTAACTAACTGAAATGATGTTACATTGAAGCACTAAAATTATTAACTGTAAATTAAAGTTTTAGAATAAGGTCCTACACATGTTTTAGAAAATAGGCAGAGAACAAGGGAGTCAGCCTGAGATCTTTCTGATCTGCACCTTGGCGTGTTTGTTGATGGCGCTCTGGAGCTGGTTGGAGGGGCCGTTACCGAGCATCTCCTGAAGAACGGCGGTGTTTCCCACCCTGGCGCTGTAATGAAGAGGCGTCTCTCCGCTCTGAAGAAACAACACATTCATCAGACCAGCGAAGCGGTGAGGATGTCTGTCGAACAGCACA
Source organism: Puntigrus tetrazona (assembly GCF_018831695.1). Classification (NCBI taxonomy): domain Eukaryota; kingdom Metazoa; phylum Chordata; class Actinopteri; order Cypriniformes; family Cyprinidae; genus Puntigrus; species Puntigrus tetrazona. The sequence goes on along the minus strand of NW_025048355.1, from coordinate 786,355 downwards.
AGAACACCTGTCGGGTGACGGCGGCCATGTCAGCGTGATGCTCCATCAGGATCCTGATGATGGAGGCGTCCTCCTCCGGCTGATGGACGGCGTCGCTCCTGAGCTCAGCTGCCAGGTGCAGCGGCGTCTCGCCCGCCTGCGGGGAGCGCCAAACACAAGCTAAGCATGCTGGGTTCTGTCTGGTGCTTCTGCAGTTTATCGCGGTTCTCACTGATCTGAGAGTCTGACCTTGTTCCCTTCACGCACGTAGAGCTCCGCCTCCTGACGGCTCCTCTCATGGGTCAGAGAGTTTAAAACCTCCTGAACTACGAGAGCGTGACAGTGACGCACCGCAACGTGAAGAGGGTTCTCGCCAACCTCGACACAAAATAATAACGTAATGATATAGAATTCAGCAAAACAGTGACTAGAAGTGACTACAGAAACACTGACTGAGAAAATGTGAATAAATGAATAAAATTATGGCTTTAATAAAGTGGGTTTTGATTTAATAAATACAAATAGAAACTAAATATAAACTCATTTTTAAATAAATCTTAGTATGGCTTTTTTAAAGTTGGGGTTTGAATAAAAAATAAATATAAAAAAATACGAAACATAATGCAGTAAAATAAAATACAACATATAATAACTTTTTAACTTTTGAAGACATTTCATTAAATAAATATATAAACAAATAAAAAATATTATACTATGGCTTTTTAAAAAGTGTGCTCATAATGAATGAATAAATAATTAAAATTCACAGAATTGAACAAAATATATATTTTAATTTTATTATATCCATGCTAAGATACATGCATGAAATAACATTCGTGCAATTATTACCATTTACGATAAACAGTACTTTTCCAGCAATTATTGTATTTTTTACATAATCTAATACATTTTTACATGACATACATGGCATAAGTTATATTAATATTAATAAGCAAATAAGATTGGAAGTGATTTAATATAAAATAATACAACTGCATTATTTATTATTTAATTTTTAACTAGTTTAGTTTTTGTGTCTCAAGCAGGTAAAATGGCGTTATGTGTCCAGGACAGATGTTTAATAAAGTACCTTAGACTTCCAAGTCACGTCTCCACCCTCGAGGATCAGCGCTTGAATCATCTGCAGAGCGCCGTGACGGGCGGCTACATGCATCGCGGTCTCTCCGTTCTGATCAGAGAGGGACACACTGTTTTAGAGGCAGGTCTACGGTCATTAAACACTGAACCTGTGTCTCCTCTTTCTGTCTGACCTCCTGCTCTGCGTTTACGTCGGCTCCACTCTTCAGAAGCATTTCAGCCACCCGTTCTCCTTCCTTCACTCTCGCTGCGATGTGCAGAGGGGTTTCCTGCGCCTTTAAAGAGGACACACACATCAACACAGTTTCATTCATTTATTCATTGTACTAAATCATAAACTGATAAAACATCCTGGAGTTTAGTTTTTTTACACTTGGCACAACAGCTACTATTTGCAGAGCGATCTAGCCTTAGTGTTACTGGACCTGAAATGAAAGCATGCTTCTTTAATCAAAACAACTAATATTCTTCCAGCAGAGTTCTTCTAAAATTAAATTAAATTTTTAATTTTAATTTAATAACAAAAAAATATTAATTTCAGTTAATTTCAATATTTAATAATAACAGTAATATTTGAGAATCATTAAACCATTTAATTACTATTTTTAAATAGCCTTTCTTTTTATAGTTTGATTTTGTTTACATTTTTGTGCTGTTTTTGTAATTTTATTCTGTGCTTTTTTAACATTTTTTGTCTATATAGTTCTTATTTAGTATTTAGTTTTCTATTTGATTGCTGTTTAGCAGGTTTTTAAAATACATTTTATTTTATATCTGGTAATATTTGCTTTAAGTAACAGCCTTTTTATGGTTTTAGTAGGTTTCTTAAATAACATGTTTAAATAGAGTTTCATTTATATTTCAGTTAATCAGTGAGAAACGTTGCTCAGCTACATTTATATATTTTTTTATTTAATTAGTTATTTTTATTATTATTATTATTAGATTTTATATTATTATTATTATTTTTTTATTTCAAGTAACAAAATGTATTGTTATGGTTTGGTTGTTTAGTGCTTTTTCATGTGTCCAAATTTGATACATTTTTATTTAAGTTACAGCTATTTTAGTAGTTAAACTAAATTAGCATGAGAAATGCTGCATTATTAACTAATTAAATAATAAATGACTATTACACTATTAAAATTACTACAAAAAATGTATCTGCTAATATTATTTAACAGATGTCAGCTAATGCAAACTAATAATGAACAGCTAATAGAAAGATACTGTAACAAATAAATGAGAATGTAATGTAAAGTTTTCTTTCAATTTAGATGATTTTGTTAAATAACTCTGCTGGAAATGTCTTTATGGTCAGTCAGATCCGTGCAGGTGTGTTTTTACCTTTCCTCCTCTGAGCTGCACATTTGCCCCGAATCCCAGCAGCATCTGCACCACCTGAGGCTTGCAGTTCTCCACGGCGACGTGAAGAGCCGTGTGTCCGTCTTTAGACGAGGCGTCCACATGAGCCCCCTTCTGGAGCAGAGCCTTCACTACAGCCGTGTGTCCTATCTTAGCCGCGGTGTGAAGACAAACCGCGCCTGACTGCACATTACAGAAATAGTCCTGAAAACGCAATCTAAACATTTTGAAGTCCTATAATTTTAGCAAAACTCTAATGCAAAAATATACATATAAAACACATAAATAATGCAAATCTCTAATGCAACTTTGGTGCAGTGTATCTATGCACTATGTGAATTTTTCAAAGCAGCACTGCATTGGATCATTCCGATCCAAAAATAATTTTTCAGATGACCAAGTTTGGATTAGCAGAGCTTTAGGGTCACATATCAAAATACAGGCTATTAGATATATAATGAACAACAGGCAGAACAGTCAGTATTATGCCACATTAAGTGCTTTTATTTGACCGAAACAGCACAATTTACAGAATCAGCAAATTAACAAATAATTATAATTAATAATTAATATACAATATATGTAATATATTATATATTACAATATATTCTAAAACATAAATTTTCTTTTTATATTTCTCTCTCTCTCTCTCTCTCTCTCTATATATATATATATATATATATATATATATATATATATATATATATATTATTTGTATTTTTTTTTTACTTGACACTGACAGATGTTTGGGGGATTATTTTATGTGACAAAATAAAAAAAGCTTTATTAATCTAATGCTTGTTTGCAAAATTTCATTTTGTTCCTCACACCCCTGCCAACTGGAAATATTAATAAACACTATAATACTATACAAGCGACACTAAAAGTGGTAGTAAATTGTATTTTCTGGTAAAACTTCAATATTTTAATCTTATTTGAACAACAAACACTTACCCTAAGCCATCAGTAAGCTTTCTCTTCTTTTGAACAAACCATTTTCCCGATCTAACTCAGTCTTCAAACCTGTAATATCCAGTCTACTAACAAACACAGATGAGTCGAGTACCTTGTTGGGCATGTGCAGCGAGACGCCCTTCCTCAGTAGCGTGAGGGCGGTGGCAGGGTGACCACACTGAGATGCGATATGCAAAAGCGTGTTGCCGTCCTGTGCAGGATCACAGAATACAACACTGTGCTCAAATTCACACTAAAATCTGCGATTACAAATAAGAGACCTCAATATGGACTCAAGTACTTCTCATTAAATGATCTGAGCTGCTGCTCCTTCATTTTATACCTCCATACACTTAGTTTAAGACTACCGACTGTTTTAATTGATTAAGTTGAAACTTAAATGCAAAACTTAAAGTCCCAATTAAGTAATAACAGTTGATTTGAAAGTGGATCACCTTTGTTCTTGCTAACACACATGACCTGAACTTCTCGGTGAGGATCTCGACTGCACTGGTGTGTCCTCGCTCTGCTGCGATGTGTAGAGGAGATCTGTCCAGCTGAAACAGAGGAGAAGAGATAACTAAAAACATCAGAGGCAGAAATGTTTTATTAAACACTTAAAAAAACAATAAAACATTAAAGAAATCCAAAATAAATAAATTAATTAATTTAAAAAAAAAAATCGCTAAATAAAATATGAAAATATATAATTGCACAAAAACACTGAAAATGAATAAAATCATAAAAATGTACTGAATAAATAAATAAATAAATATGTTATATGAGTACCTGCATGTTATGTGACATCAATGAACTACAACATTTATAGGATTATAACTTTAAGTTCAGTTTGTTCTCATTTAATTTCCTGAATGCACTTTAAATGTATTTAGACATAATAATACTTAATATTTTTGTTACACAAACCTGATAAAACAGAGCACATTTGTTATCTTGACCAATTGTCATTTATGCAAAAAAACAATGTTACCAACCCTTGAAAAAAAATTATAATTTTTACTCAAACTCATATCTATTAAATTCAGTAAATCCAGAGAAATTCTTCAGTAAATCCAATGAATCTTCAAGAGGTCTCTTAACTTTTTCCAGAGCTGTATATTTTTTTTATATAATATATAGAACAAAGGGGTTCAGCTGACAAAATCAATAGGGAAATAAACAGGCAATCTTTATTACTGAATTAACTATTGAGTTATATATAAACAATAATATAATGTTTTTCATTCTCACCTTGTCTAAGATATTGGGACTGGCCTTGCAGTGGTATAAAAACTTCAGCATGTTCTCGTCTCCTTCCAGAGCAGCGATGTGCAGAGGAGTCTGCCATTCATTCTGGAAACAAACAAGGCATGATGGGTAATTAGATTAATCTCTATCCTTAGCACTCTTTATTCTACTTCTATTCTATCTACTTGTTTTCTTTTCACACACCCCCTTGCTACATGCACTGACTCTTTTGTTAGTTTTCATTGCATCTGTTGTCCTCATTTGTAAGAATTTGGATAAAAGTGTCTGCTAAACGACTAAATATAAATATAATGTAAATGTGTGTTCATCTTATGAAGATGAAGCACTCGGACGCTCTCTAATGAATGATGAATAACTGATCAGAAAGCACTTAAACTGTGTCTGAAACTTAGTCTGTGCTTTCTTTGATTTAAACCCAAATCATCTACCAATTCAGTCCTTACCAGGGTCCTTATCATTTACATTATTACATTTATTTTAGTTAGTTCCCTAGGTAACGTTTTTTTTTAAATATTGGTCTCATTGGGATTATTTTTTTCATTAATATTTTGAAGTCTTTTGGTTTTTGGTTTGAATTTTTTTTTTTTTTTACATCAGTTTTACATCTCAGTTAAAAGTACTTTAGTACATCAGTGTTGTCTAAAGAACCAGCTGGCCTGGAGAAAAAGTTTTCTTTTAGGGGTTTACGGTCATCTACAGTAACTCACGGGGAGAAACATAATGAAGTAAACACTCATTCACGAGCGCCGTGTGTTCATCCATCCCTGACCTTTAACAGGACACACATTTTCCTCCGTTTACGCTTCAAAGTCCCTCTTTACTCGTTTCCAAGCCTCACAGAAAACCTCTGAGCGCTCCAGAAGCGATCCCAGCTGTCACAGCAGCTCAGTCTCAGTGTAGTTTGGCTTCTTTTCTGACACTTCAACGAGGAGTTTTGTGTGTAACTCATTCTCACGTCGCTTTAGAAAAAAGTTACCCACTCTTCATACTTCAGGCGTCTCGTGTTAGAAAAAGTGCCATTGTGCCTCCAACAAAACTAAAGAAACATGAACAATATGTCAACAGGTCCTTTAATATTCATACCTTCTGAGCAGTCTTCATCCTCACATTTGATTCAGCGGTTTAAATATATATATTTGTTTAATTCCCAAAGTAATTATAGGTCATTTTTAAAATTACTCAAATTTACTGTAATGCACAGGAATAGAGCCAGCTACAATCACAAGTTTATTTATTCATTGTAATTTTAATTAATTATTTAACATTTATAATTTTTTTTAAAGACAAATGATTAAAAATAATTCCTGGGTACTAGTCAAAATGACTGTAATGCCCCTGAACGCAGTATTAAAACCTCAATATAGTACATCTCAGATAAACTAAAACGAAATGTTTCCTATGCAAAAGTTTTTAGTTTTAATTTTATTTTATTAGTAGTAGTTAACTCTAACAATACTATATTCAAAATAAAAAAAACTACTATAGCATATAACTAATAGTAAAATAACACGTTATCTGCACAGGATACGGCTGAAGTGATCTCCATTTACCCAGGGATAATTGTCACGGATGTTTTTGAGATTATCTTCCCCTTCCTTCCTTTCCCTGGGAGACAGAATTGATGAGCAATCAAAAGGGGCCAAAAATGACAACAAGTCCCTGTGGACAAAATCGGCCAAAATCTGTCCATTAAAATGCATCCAGAATCCATTATCTCACTTCTGTCCATTAACTCTGTCTACACTTCTGCCACTGCCTTGTGTCTTCTCTTATTAAAGCTCTCAGTGAAATCGAATCTGTTTTTTTTATTGTGTTGGATCTCACAGTCGGGTAAGCTGACTGTGTAATTATGGTGGAAATTGCACAGATTTGTATTACAAAAACCTGGAAAGCAGTTGCAAGGAAAATAATGTATACATTGGAGATAAACGTCAATTAAGTCACATCTTTAGAAAACGTAATCTGCTTAAACACAAATTGCACAAATGGTTTCCATTCAAAAGTCTGTGAATCCAAAAGTTGAATCACTTGAAAACTTGAAAAAAATTGTATTAAATAAAACCATAGATTTTTTTTACTGGAAATAAATAAAATAACTGAAATATATATAAAATAATAATATTAATATTAATTAATAAATAATTAATAAAAAAATATATATTTATATATATATATATATATATATATATATATATATATATATATATTTATATATTTGTTTGATGTGATCCATCACAGAACATCTACAGCTAACTTATGATGGTCACAAAACCATCTCTGAAAGCTCTGATATTCAACTGGTTTATTAAAATCATGTGTCCATCAATCAAGAGTCAATGGTCAACAGGACACAGACTCAAAGAACCGGAGAAATCAACAACAGAGAAGCCTGCATGTCTTTGCTTGTTGTTTGTGTGTGTGTGGGTCTTACATTCTGAGAGTCCGGATTTGCCCCAAACTCCACCAGGACTTTAGCCATCTCAACATCCTTCCGTCTGCAGCAGATGTGAAGCACAGTGTCACCGCTCCCCTAAAAACACAATTCAACCATCAGAATGTAAACATCATGCTGAGATGCAAAATTGGATTATGTGTCTTTCAAACAACGGACCATCACCATTTTGAGACTTTAGTGGTAGCGATCCTGGGTTTGATGCAGAGTTATAATCGTCAACTAAACTAAAACCATAAATCAAATCAAACCATTAAATCAAATGTAAAAAAAACCAAACTATAAAATGAAGGTTAAAGGAGACTCATTATGCCTATTTTTTGAATGAGTAATGCAAGTCTCAGGCATCCCCAGAACCTATGAAGTTTCAGCTCAAAACATTTCACAGATTATTTATTAAATCATGTTTTAAACCATATTAGTTAAACTGATAGATGGTTTTCTAAGCACACATCCAAAGCATGTGCATCAGTCACACGGCATGAGAGTACTAAACCAAGTTCTCTTTCATGTCCCATTTACTTAAACTATCAAATACATGAGCTGCAAAAGTAGTCGGTTATGTTGATGAAGGTCACAGCTGGGAAAGAAATTGCATATTTATATTATATCTGTGTGGAAGCAGACACTAAATAGTGTTCTGTGCTTGTCAGTGCAGAAAAAGACTGAATAGTTAACATGCTTTGCTCAAACTTTGACCAAGCTTTTTTGGGTCACCATTGACTTCCATAGTATTTTGTTTTCCTACTATGGAAGTGAGTGGTGACCCAAAACAGCCTGGTTACAAACCTTCTTCAAAATATCTTCCTTTGTGGAGAACTACTCCAGGGTGAGTACATGACAGGATTTTCATTTTGGGTTCACTTTTCCTTTAATAAAAAATTCAAGTAGCTTCCTGGATATTGGAGGCATTGGTTTTTAAAATATAAATAATATTGTAACAACATTACCTTGTTCCTTTTTCTAAGGAAAAAATGATTAGATTTTCCAGAAACGGCATTTACACTTGAGCTGTTTTCCAAATGAGCTGCATTTTAACATATTTTTGAACAGCTTAATACATCTAGACGAAGAAAAGTGAAGCGACCTATTAAAGAACTAGAGTAAGCACAGTTTTGAGTAAGAAATGAGTGCTTAATTTTCCCTGATGACACTAAAAACAGCTAAACCGTAAATCAAACTAAAAGTGAACCGTCACAATTTCATGAGCAGTTCATATGAATGCAATCTTCAGGCTTCGAAGGTCATGAGATGCTTACTGCCTTCACGGCTCTGAGCTGCGGCTCGGATTGGCCGGAGAGGAGTTCCCGAACAATCACAACATTCCCAGCTTCGACAGACAACAGCAGCGGGAGGCAGCCATCCTGGACGGAGAGGAACATTTGATCTTGTAGTGAAGAACATCTCAGCTGCATCCAACAATTACAATCATATGACAACACCACATAATCTGGCCATTGTAGAAAAAAATATTTTAATAAAAACAAAAAGGTGTATTATTACTATAATGAATAAAGCTGAATGATTCAAAGCTAGACGCACCAGTTCTTTTGCAGCTTTCGTTGGTATTATTATTATTATTATTATTATTATTATTATTAATTCGGTGTAATCTATAACAAACAAAACGGAAAATATTGTTTCTAAACTGAATGCTACATTTAAAATGTAAAATGTTAACTTAATATCACCTTTTTTGTTTTTTAATTTATTTAAAATCAATGTCGCATTTACAATTGTTTGGATATTTAGCAAAAATTGCATTCTTTTTTGATCATGAAAACCATAAATCATACAGGGTACATTTCTGTATCAGCAAAGGTTTCTTAAATCGATCTCAATCTACGGTCTGTCAAAAAAAAGCAGCATTTTGACTGTAAGAAATAATGATTGGTTTTAAAGTTACTTAAGTTGGGGATAGAACTAAATGAATTAAATTCAGGAAAATTCAGCATAAGAAAAAAATAGAAAAGAAACATGTAGACAGAATAGAAACAGAGCATTAAGTGTTTAAGGGGTGATTTTTTTAATTTTAGTTTTTTAATAAATAAAAAAAACAAGTACATAGAATACAAATTGATTGTTAGAGGATCAAAAAAAAGAAATAAAAAAGGAAATAGAAGAGAAGTAGAATTGAGCATGCTAGAGTTAGATGCATTTGTTTAAATAAATTAATGGAAAACAAGTTGATTAAATAGAAACAGAACAGAGTGACATTGTTAGAGCATCATACTTTTTAATAAATAAGAGTAGATAGAAAAGAAATAGAATGCTATTATTATTATGTCATTTTAATAAATAAAAACAAGTAGCTAGAATAGAAATAGAAGAGTGCTTTTGTAAGTGTCAAGTTACTAATACATAAAAAACAAGCAGACAAAATAAAAATAGAACATGAGCAAATAGAGCATGCTAGCGTTAAAGATTTAAAAAAATATATTAATTATTAAGCTATTGTTAGCACCATGTTTTTAATAAATAAAATGGAGTAGAGTGAAAAATGTAGAGTAAATAAAATATAGAGCACTATTTTAATCATTTTTAATAACAAAAAAATAAGTAGATAGAACAGAAATAGAATTGAGGGTACAGGTGTTAGAAGGTCAATATATTTTAGTAAATACATAAAAAAAACCAAGTAGATAGAATATAAATGTAAAAAAGTAATCTGAGTGAGTTTGGCAGCTCATTCCACCACGAGGTTCACTCGCAGAACACAAAGCAACAAGCAATGCTTTTGTACCTTGTCTGGTAGAAGACGAGCATCTTTGCTGCTGAACTTGAGCAGAGTCTGAACGACTCCGAGTCCTCCGGTCGGTCGAGACGCTGCGTAGTGCAGGGGCAGCTGATCACTGGGCTAAACACGAAACATAAACATTCAAGTGTCACCATCATCCATTCAGAGGTCAAAACAGATGTTTGATTGACTTTCACTTAAATGTTGAATGCAACTAAATCTCATGCACGTAAATATGAAACTATTAGGAAGATTTGCAACGCATTTGAAACACATATATCAATATCAGCTGAATGTGATTATGTGAAGATAAAAGTAACCTCTCACCCCTGCTGGTAAATTGGGATCAGTTTTTCTGGCCAGTAGTTTGACGATCTCGTCTTTGGAGTGAGCTGCAGCGATGTGTAACGCTGATCTGCCATCCTGACCCAATAAACACAACATACCATTAAAACAAGAGCATATCAAATATTTTACACTATCTGACACAGCTGCGTTTAAAATTGAACTGGAAGTTAAGTGCTGGGCGTCCGGTCAGAGGAGAACTGACCCCAACTGAGTCTGGTTTCTCCCAAGGTTTTTTTTTTCTCCATTCTGTATGCATGGGGTTTTGTTTCCTTGCCGCTGTCGCCTCTGGCTTGCTTGGTTGGGGACACTTAACTTCTAGTGATTTAACGTCGAATTGACTACAGAGACCGTCTCTGCATTTAATAAGAAATTGGTCACTCTCGTCATTATACATCCCTGTCATTATACTGTACAGTGCTTTGATGCAACCTGTGTTGTTAAAAGTGCTATATAAATAAAAATGATTGATTGATTGATTGATTGGGTCACACTTTATATTAGGTGGCCTTAACTGCTATGTACTTGCATCAAATCAAGTGCAACGTACTTTTTGTGTTCATACAGTATTACAAAACACTTCTGCTGCTATTGGGATACGGGTAAGGTTAGGAACAGGTTAAGGGTGGGTTAAGGTGTAAGGGATGGGTCAACAGTGTAATTACAGAAATTAATTACAAATGTAACTACATATAGGCATTTAAAAAAATATATAAGTACAATGTAAAAACATGCATGTACACAAAAAGTGCATTGTACCAAAAGATTCATTTAAATGTAAGTAAAAAGTAGTTAAAGCCACTTAATATTAAGCTGTACCAAATATTTTATTGCAAGTAGTCATTAGTTGTATTCTATGCTCAAAATGTCTGTCAGGATGAACCCCTTTTTATTAGGTTTAATATTAGGGGTGTGATGAGACAATTATCCCATGAGATGAGACGAGACGAGATTTTTAGACTTCAATAAATCCTCGACAATGAAATATCCCGGGAAAAATACTATTTTATTCAACAAAAACCTACAAAAAAAATGCAGGTGCATTTTGTAATCAACTTTGAAATTAAAGTACTAATAAATGTGGGCACTGCAAAATATTGCGTCGCAAACTGACAGGAAAGAAAAAAAATAGTAGAAATAAATAAAAATAAATAACACAAATATTTATTTAAAGAAAAAAACTTAATAATAATAATAATTAAAAAAAAACTTACCAATCCTGAACTTTTGACCTGTAGTGTATAGCCATCTTTCTAAAGTTATGACTATTTGAGAGTTGTGAGAATATACAGAAAAATAAAGATAAAAGAAAGCGGTGCAGACTATAATGCTGTAATCACGTGGTAGACAACGTTTTGTCCTGTGTGTTATTGACCTCGCTCTCTGCTTCCACAGGAGTCTGTGTCTCAGACTGTGAAGTGGAAGACTATAATGCTTGTAAAGGTTATCCAAGGACATTTCACGACAGAAGCTTTTTAGTCACTGACACAAATTGACTCGAAGGGTTCAGTGAATGGCCTTTACACACACGCACAGCTGGACAGACATTCCGGCGGGGTCGCCGAGAGTTACCGAATGACCACAGACCTCGTAAGCTTGTGTGCAAAGGAGAAAAAGATACAAGAAGTCACCGCTTCATGAAATGCACAAAATACAGCTCAACACGTAGCTTGCACCCACATTACCACAGTTCAGCATCGATGCTGATTCTCTGAAGCAGGCCGTTGGTGAATTCAGCTTTATTCTGAGTCATTTTGGGGTATTGGGAATCTCTGTGCTATCCTGTTAAAAGAGAAATGTTAACCAGGACTGCAATTTCAGCGGCTACTGTTCCCTGCTGTAACTTCACAGTGTGCTGAACCACAAAAGACATGACAGAAACACAACCGTTAGCGCTAGTCTATGTGACTAACATTGGTCTGAAACATTGCATGGCAAAAGTTTGGTCTTGAAAAAAGTAATTTATTGAAATGAGCATCTTTCCAGCTTGTTCACATGGAAAATGGCAATACCAGGAAGAAAACATTGTTCGGTAACACCTTAGAACAGTAAGAATTATTCACTATCAACTACAACTTTTACCTCAATAAATTAGTAATTTGTTGCTTATTAATAGTTAATAAGGTAGTTATTAAGTTTAGGTATTGGGTAGGATTATGGATGTAGAATAAGGTCATGTACAGTAAGTCATTAATATGTGCTTAATTAGTATTAACAAATTGCTAATATTCTACTAATAAGCAACCAGTCAACTAGTATTACCCATCTTTCACATAGATTTTACAAATTAACTTCATTATTGATATTAAATCTAGTGAACAGCCAACACGTAATTTTAGGGCTTAGTTAGCACAGTCCTGACACAAAAAATAAACTTAATTCTCTCTCTATATAGCTTTTGAACAATGTATGAATATTTGAACTGATAATGCTAACAAACGTTTCTTGATTTCTAAAGAATCGACGCTTAACACTGAATTTATATTTATTTTGGTATATTTTAAAATCTATCACAATAGAAAACGTGTGCTTCACATAAGGACTTTCTGACCCCGCAACAAGTGAAGTGTTTCAAATCAATTCAGATGATGACTTCAAATCTAGACAGTGACAGTAAGGAGGTTAACTAGGTTTTTAAAACAAGCAACTAGTTACAACATTAGTCGATGCCAAACTTACAGAAACTAGGACAAGTAAGTGGACAATAATGTCCAATGGAACATGCATAAAGACGTGATTTGGAGATTACTGCCTTAATATAGTACCTCATACTTTCCTTGACGTCCGAATGCAGACAGTGAGGAATCTCTTTTGTTCACTAATCGTCCCTGGTTTAAACCACAGTGTGCCAAAGACACCGGATCCCAGCTCTAAGCACCTGAAAAAGGCTACTTGCGCTTCTCCAAACCCCTAAACGTCATAAAGACACGGTACAGAGCATTCCAGACATGTCCAAAGATGGATGGAAGATATTATGCAGAGGAATTTTTTAGTGAATCACTTCTAGTCCCAGTGAGCTTTCCACTACTAAACTTCTGCACATTTTGAACCAACCGGTTGTGATAGATAACTGGCAAGCGGCTGAAAGATCCCACAACCCATGACATTCACCACACGGTCTCCAAAACTAGTATTTACATCAGGCAGAAATCTATAGGGTAATTCAATACACGTGATGGGAGACGGGAGCTGGGCTGAACCCAGACCTCATGGGTTTTGGAGAACATCGAGTACAGACAAACAAATTCATAACACACAAGTCGTAACTCATTTCCACTCGTCCCCTGAAACAAAAGTGATGGACGGGCGAAAGGCTACCAGTGAGCTATGAAACAAAACAACATAAAATTAAAATGCAGCTCAGCAAAGTGCCAAAAAAACAACATTTGTGGGAAGTGGGAACAGCATTTCAGCCAAACCACACTATGAAAACACCTAGAAATCACTCACTATTCATCCACAACTTTACACAGAAGGAAAATTTCAATCTATTTATTATTTACAGCATGGAAGTTTTTTTAAATAAGCTGTAAATAAATCAAAGATAATTTGTTTTAGATTAAGTTACATTCTTTTTAATTTAAAATTAATAAAATTATTATTACTTTTTTATATTAAATTGTTGTTTGCAAAACAATTAATATAAATGCTGTTTTTCATTGTAACATCCAGCCAGCAGAGGAGCCTCTCCCGAGTACTGACCCCGAGCCGCGCCTCTGCTGCTACTTCCGGTTAGGGCTATTTAACCGTAGAGCACCAGGTGCTCTACGCAAGTATTGCCAGCCTGTCTGCCTTACCAAGCGTTTACCATTGTTCTACTGACTAACTATTGGTTATGACCTTTTGCTTGCTTCACCGACTACACGACTTCACGGATCATCCTTGTTTGTTACGGTAACCGATTACTACTGAACTTTGATATTGACCATTGCCTCCATTCGACTTTGCCCACATTTCCCTTTGTGTATGTTTGCCTTCCGGACTGATATTACTGTTGCCAACCCTTGCTTGTTTTTGACCATCCTCATCTGTGTGTGTGTTTCCAATAAACATCCGCACATGGAATATGTCGGCTTCCGCCTCCTCCTTACAGAATACTTCGCCAGACCAGACTCCAGCGGAGGTGACACACATGCAACAATTGATGGCATACCAGGAGGAGCTATTGAAAGGTTACCAGTCCCGATTGGATCAACTGCAGTCGGTGAACGAACACCTCACCCGGTACATTCAGGATCTACCCCCTACTACGTTTTCTACAGTAAACCTTGCCTTACCCGAAAAGTTTGACGGTTCTGCTGAACGGTGCAAGGGTTTCATTCGCCAGGTCAGGCTGTATTTGGAGTTTCAGCAGGGTAGATTCAACAATGAAGAAGTCAAGTGTGCATTTATTATGACGCTACTGACGGGAAGAAGCGATCGACTGGCGACTGCAGTTTGGGATACAGATCCCCACATCAAGACATCTGCTAACTATTTCTTACAGATGCTAAGAGAGGTGTTTGAATATCCTGCAGGGGCAAGGATATCTCAACCCAGTTAATGGATCTGTCCCAGGTAAGCGCACAGCCGCTGATTATGCTATTGAGTTCAGGACGCTCGCTGCTCAAAGCGGCTGGAATGATGTCGCACTCAAGGCGACTTTCAAAGCGGAGTCTCACGGCAGATTTACAGGCGGAATTGGCGTGTAGAGGTGAGGATTTATCTTTTCCGATCTCGTCAATTTAACAATCCGTATTGATAATCTTAAGCGCCAGGCACCGCAACGCGTAAAGCGCCGTCTATGGTCACGAACCAGGAAAAGAATCAAATACGACCACGAGTTAATGGAGAAACCGAACCCATGCAAGTAAACTCCCAACGTGTCTCTATGGAAGAAACGCGAACGCGCGCGTCGTCTTCAACTATGCTTTTACTGTGGAGAAGGGAAACATTATCAGGTTGACTGTCCTCGCAGACCCACCACTACAAACCGGGTAAATATGAATCATTTTCACGTACTCAGCAACAAGGCTCTCATGTTACCTATCATGCTCGGTCTAAACAATGTAAAGGTTATGTTGACAGCAATGGTTGACTCGGGCGCGCCTTGAACATCATCAGTCGTGAGGTAGTCGCCAAATATCACATTCCTTCTCAACCTTGTGAATCTGTTTTAAGGATCAAGACCATTAATGACGAGGACATCGGAGGAGGCATTTCTCACAGAACCAAGTCTCTTACTCTCCAGGTTGGCATGTTCACAAAGAAACCATTACGTTCTATATTGTTGATTCATCCAAGTATGAAGCAATCCTCGGGTTCCCCTGGCTTTGTACACGACCCAACTATATCCTGGGGTAGAGGTGAGTTAACGCAATGGTCTCACATGTGTATTAACAGATGCTTCGCTGTATCTCCAAGGAACTGCCTCACTACCAGTATAGAGAGTCCGGAAAATCAGAGGAGAATCAAGATACCAGCATGCTACAGGCAACTGTCAGAGGTGTTTAGCAAATCACGGCAACAGAATTACCACCTCACCGACCATGGGACTGTGCGATTGACCTCCTACCTAACGCCATGCCACCCAAAAGTAAGGTATACCCATTGTCATTAACTGAAAGCCAGGCTATGGAGGAATATATTAATGAGGCTCTTAGCTTTGGGTTCATTAGACCCTCCACATCACCTGCAGCAGCAGGGATTCTTCTTTGTAGGAAAGAAGGATGGAGGCCTGCGCCCATGCATCGATTATCGAGGCCTAAATAACGTCACTGTCAAGTTTCGATATCCCCTACCTTTAGTTCCATCAGCTCTTGAACAACTTCGCGAGGCAAGGATGTATACTAAGTTAGACCTCCGAGTGCCTATAACCTGATAAGGATCAAGGAGGGAGACGAGTGGAAGACTGCTTTCATGACGACTCAGAGGGCACTACGAATATCTTGTTATGCGTGTATGGGCTAGCTAATGCTCCCGCTGTATTCCAGTCCTTCATCAATGAAATCTTCAAGGACATCCTAAACAAATACGTGGTGGCTTATATTGACGACATCCTCATTTACTCAAAGAATGAGGCAGATCACATTGGACATGTCAAGGAGGTTCTATCCAGGTTACTGAAGCACAGATTGTATGTTAAGGAGGAGAAATGTGAGTTTCATGTGTCACAAACTCTGTTTCTAGGTTACGAAATCAGCCACCAGGGAGTGAGGATGGACGATGACAAGGTTAAAGCAGTTACGGAGTGGCCTCAACCCACTACGATCAAGGAGCTCCAACGGTTTCTAGGGTTTGCAAATTTCTACCGACGCTTTATCCGGAACTATAGCACTGTTGCTGCACCACTAACTCTCTCTTAAAGGGAAAGCCGTCCAAATTGAGATGGAATGAGGAGCAATTAGGGCGTTCTCAACCTTAAGGAACGTTTCACCACAGCCCCTATTCTCAAACATCCTGATCCTGAGCTACCGTTTATCGTGGAAGTGGATGCATCGGACTGCGGAATTGGAGCTGTTCTCTCCCAGCGTCACGGTCAACCAGGGAAACTTTACCCATGTGCTTACTTTTCCAGGAAACTGACAGCAGCTGAGAGAAATTATGACGTGGGAAACAAGGAGCTATTATCCATGAAAGCGCCATTGAGGAGTGGAGACACTGGCTGGAAGGAGCAGTGCACCCGTTCCAAGTCATCACGGACCACAAGAACCTGGAGTATATCAAGGGAGCTAAAAGACTGAACCCCAGACAGGCAAGATGGTCACTATTTTTTACTCGTTTTCAATTCACTGTCACCTATCGTCCAGGTTCCAAGAACAGTAAGGCTGGACGACTGTCACGAAGATATGACGCACCTCAGAAGGAGGGAATCCCGGATAATATTCTGCCACCCACGGTGATCCTGGCTCCAGTGTCCTGGATATAATGGAGGAGCTGCAGAGGAATTACAACATGAACCAGCACCCCTCAATGTCCTCCTGGTAAACATTACGTACCATCAACAATACGCCAACGCATCCTCCAATGGGTACACACTTCACTAAGTTCAGGTCATCCAGGCATCAACAGAACACTACAGTTAGTGAAGAACGCCTTTTGGTGGCCGTCAATATCTCGGGATGTGACGAACTATGTCAAGGCATGCCAGGTATGTGCACAATGCAAGACCCCAGAGAATTGCCTGCCGGTTTGCTCAAGCCTCTGCCCATCCTCAGCGACCATGGTCTAATCTATCCATTGACTTTGTCACAGATTTACCATTGTCTAACGGTTTCACAGTCATTTTAGTCATTATTGATAGATTTTCTAAGTCATGTCGATTAGTTCCCATGAAGAACCTCCCCCGCCATGGAAACTGCCCTCGCCCTGTTCGAGCACGTCTTCAGAATCTACGGATTACCCGAGGACATAGTGAGTGATAGAGGTACTCAATTTACTTCCCAAGTATGGAGGGCCTTCTGTAAACAGCTCGACATTAATGTGAGCCTTACCTCAGGTTACCACCCACAGGCTAATGGACAGGTCGAGAGACTTAATCAGGAGATCGGGAGGTACCTGCGGACCTATTGCCACAGAGAACAACACAGATGGTCAGAGTTTTTACCATGGGCCGAGTATGCTCAAAACTCACTAGTCAAATTGGCTACTGGTATGACCCCATTCCAATGTGTCCTCGGGTATCAGCCGCCCATGTTCCGTGGTCAGGAGAACCATCCAATGTCCCAGCCGTTGATGATTGGATTCGTAGGAGTGAGAGGTGTGGGATAGTGCTCATGTGAGACTACAAAGAGCGATCAGGTATCAAGAGACCCAAGCTAACCGCCACAGACGCCCACATCCCCATATCAACCTGGACAAAGGGTCTGGCTCGACGAGGACATCAAGATGCGGCTGCCCAGTAAGAAGCTAAGCCCAAGGTATGTAGGACCATTCAAGATAATAAAACAAGTAAATGATGTCACATATCAACTGGAGCTGCCTACTAATTATCGTATATCTCCATCCTTTCATGTATCCCTCCTCAAACCGGTCCACCCGAGCTGACCCTGGCCATGAAGCCCCAGAACCACCGCCGCCACTTGAGATTGACGGGAATCCCGCATATCAAGTGAGCGAACTACTGGACTCGCGGAGACGCAGGGGTCGGCCCAGTACCTGGTGGACTGGGAGGGTTATGGACCAGAGGAGAGATCCTGGGTAGCCGCTCAGGACATTTTGGATCCATCCCTTATTGAGGAGTTCCACAGAGCCAGACCCGATCGTCCAGCACCACGACCCGGGACGCCCCACGCATCCAACCACGAGATTCTGCCCAGGACCAACCACGGCCACGGGAACAACCTCGAGACCAACCACGAGATTCTGCCCAGAACCAACCACGACCACGGGGACGCCCACGAATCCAACCACGAGATTCTGCCCAGGACCAACCACGGCCACGAGAACAACCACGAGACCAACCACGAGATTCTGTCCAGGACCAACCACAACCACAGGGACGCCCACGAGGACGTCCACTGTAAAAGCTCCAGGAGTCGCTCCTAGAGGGGGAGTTCTGTAACATCCAGCCAGCAGAGGAGCCTCTCCGAGTACTGACCCGAGCCGCGCCCTCTGCTGCTACTTCCGGGTTAGGGCTATTTAACCGTAGAGCACCAGGTGCTCTACGCGAAGTATT